>NC_059506.1:8209827-8515577 GCF_914767665.1 Harmonia axyridis
ATAAATTATTGAGACAAATCTTCCTACCGGTCGATTTCATTTTTCGAAATTAATTAAATCAATGCATTTTTGAAATTGCTGGTTTATACCCCTACCCTCCTACTCCTTTTTTCTATTAGAGAAATATTTATTTAGTCAAGTCATCTGGTCCCAAAAAAGGGGTTTACCTGGAAATTTTTGAAGTTTGAAATTTTATTTTTACTTGATTAAAAAGTGCACATGTTGTATCGCAGCCACTAAAGAGGAGTGCACTTAAGAATAAAATATGATCTGCAGATGTCCCGAAAAAATCCAAACTTGCACGATCAATATATCATTGCTTAAGCTGAAAAACGCTTTCTTTCTAAACTTTAACTGTCAAATGTGAGAAAAGCGTGTTTTTGAACGAATATAGATAGCAATGTATGCTTCAAAAAATTAGCATATAAAAATACATTCAATATTGCATCACTATCACCAACAGAAGTACAAGCATGACAAGACAACATTAATTTCGAACCAAGCATGACGTACAGCAGTGGTATGAGAATGATGGAATGAACAAAATGAAGAGCAATGTAGATGAAACAGAAAAAAAAAATCCTGTCATGACAATTGATCTCCTAGCTCCAGAAACCCTGTTAAAACTCATTTCTTGTATCTGGTATCAGGGCTGTCAGAAAGCCTACATATAGCTCTTTTTCATGGAGGGGGTAGTAACGATTCAAAACCAATAAATCAGGTACACAACATTCAATCACCTCAGATAAACTTTGAAACATATTTTTTTCAGAAATTGAAAAATTAAATCAAAATAAAACAAAATATGTCCAAGTAAATATATAATGAGAAAAATAGTAATATAGTAGAAAAAGCTATAGATGTTGCAACGATTTTGCACGCTTTATTCCATGTTACGCTACTGGAATTTTTGAAGACGCGGTAATTTGTCAATTAATCGTATAATATCGTGTACTATCGGTCGGAACGCAGATGCGCGGATCTGGAGAGAATCTTCTGAAAGATTTTCAATGATTATTGAGACTTCAGCAAGAATACGTACCTAAGATTTAGATTTCAGTCATTATTAATTTAATTTGAGACTCGGAATCTGATTTATCGGCGAGAATTGTGTCGGGATTCTCGCACCTCCCGTGGGATTGGGACAAAGAAAGCCTCCCGTGAGATTGGAACAAAGAAAACCTCCCGTGGAATTGGAACAACAGAAACCTTCGTCGTAGTGAAAATAAATAGATCGTTGATGTCATAGGTGTAATAAGCTTAGGTATTTGTAAACATAACGCCATCGAAATATTAGTCGATTTGTGTATGCATCTTGAAGTTACTTTCGATTAAACATGTCACTGTCAGTTTTAATTTTCTGCTTTATTATGAAGAAATCTGCGGGTGAGGGCAATCAAATACTCTCAAAAACCTATGGTGAGACCGCTATTAGTGAAAGAACAAGCCAAGAGTGGTTTCAACGCTTCAAGAACTGTGATTTTGACGTTGAAGAGCAGCATGGCGGGGGAAGAGAGAAGGTTTTCGAAGATGCAGAATTGGAGGCATTAATTGATCAAGACTCGTATAAAACGCAAAAAGAATTGGCAGGATCATTGGAAGTGTCGTAATTAGCCATTTTGAAATACCTGAAAGTCATGGGAATGATTCAGAAACAAGGAAATTGGGTGCCTAATACGAGTTGGAGCCGAGAGATGTTGAACGGCGTTTGTTTGCAAAGCAAAGATTGAAAAAATCATGGGGATATCCCGGCCATGCTTCCACGTCGACAGCCGAACCGAATATTCACGGTTCCATGGTCATGCTCAGTATTTGGTGGGACCAGCTCGGCGTAGAGTATAAGTATTGAAAGACAAACGGCAGCAATACGTTGGAATGGGAACTCTTAACCCACCCACTGTTTCGATCAATGGCACACGGCCTGGCTGACCAGTTCTTCCGATCTTATGAAGAAGTAAAAAATTGGATGATCGGTTCGTGGATCGCTTCAAAAGATGACCAGTTTTTTCCTTTCGGGATTCGTAAGCTGCCCGAAAGATTCGAGCAAGTAGTGGCTAGCGATGGACAATACTTTGGATCATAAATGTACAACCAGTTTTTTACAATACAGCCTCGAATTTCGGAAAAAACGGTGGAAGCAAAGTTGTATAAATAAGTAAAAATAGTCGGAACGAGATACATATTATCCAAAAACTGTTTTTTTGCGCCATTTATCCAAGATGGCGCGAACGGCAAAGATACAAGGTAGCAAAGAGGAAATTCGGAAATAGTACATCGAAATCTTTAAAATCGCCAATTTTCAAATTATCCGAACGAATTTCTAGGTGAATCTATAAAATGACTGGACTATTAATTGTGAATTGTGAAATATCGCATAGAAGAGACAATTCGATACATTTTATGCAATATATCGTTTCTCCAATTAAAACCAAATACTAACTAAGCTTCTTGAATATTAAATTATACTCCACATGGTACCTATCAAAAGGATATACCTACGAGATGATTCTATTCTGTCCAAAAACAACTTGAATACAATTTCTCCTTAACTAAGTGTTGAAATTCCCTTCGAATGGTGAAAGATTCTCATTTATATTTACCAGAATCAGATTCACAGTGGCCGTCTCATATACATCATCGCCCACAGATGAATAAGAGAAATATTCAAGATTACTCGGCAGACACAGAATCACCTACGTGCCATTACAGATTTCTTAATTGCCCCTCAGCCCAGTTTATTCTGTCAACTGTTTGGATGTGGAGGACCAAATTCGACGCCCATGCTGAGAGGATTCGGAATTTATTAATAACCGTCGCGGGCGTTCTCTTTGATGAATTAATCAAAATGATACTTCTTGAAAAATAAATTGATTCGGTAGATCAAACAGGTGTGTTTATTTCTTTTTGCGTGTTTGTTGCCAAGGGCGTAGATTTAGGCGGTACTGGGGGTAATTACTTCCCCCAAGACTTCCAAATTATAAAATTTTAGAATTCTTGCCAAAACGAAGAACGAAAAGTTTTTCATGAAAATGAACACATAATTATTTTATTTCAAGTACGGAATTTGTATTAAAATTCCAAAAAATATTATCGTTTCCAGTTCAGTTCGTTTCAGTGGCCAATTGTGATCATCTGTTCGAGATCGTCATCGATGGTCATATATCCTCCAATTATGGCCATAAAAAATAGTTTGGGAAATGCCTAATTCCCAAGATTGACAATCAATCGACAAACCTGAGTTTTCGTCAACACTACGGACTACAGCAGCAATATTCTCAGTTGTTCTTGGGCGACGCACGCGGTTTCGGTTCTTCACATCACTTATTCATTATCCCAACAGCTCAAATTTTTCCACCAGGTTCACTATTGCCGGTCGAGAAGATGCTTCACGACAATTCTGCTTATTAACTTTGGCGCCGAAGTGAAAATAGGCCTCACCATTGAAGACGATTTTTCATGAGAATCCGATGCATTTCAAGGACACAAACAGCAAAAATATGACGTTGCTGGTGATCGACCAACTTGAGTACTCGTGTTAACTGAACTTTAAAAGCCTTAAGATTTATGCAAAATACTGTGTAATGCCGTTTGTTAAAGCATGTATTGTTTTATTTTTAGTAATGACTTAGGTTTTACTTGTCAAATATTAAAAGATGACAGCTTCAAAAGTGACAGCTGCACAGATAGCGGGCTATTCAGAATAAACCTCTTATTGGAAAACCCTTTATATACAGTGCTATTTAGTTTTTCCCTCTCAATTTGAAAATATCGAAAAATATGACGTGCATTTAGCTGACTGTAGGTAGTTGAAGACAGTTCTATTCATTAATTCACTCTCAATAAACATTTTCCTGAAAAAGCACTGATGTGTAAAGAGAAACTAATAGCTAGGTCATAGTCGAATTTTTTGTATATTGCTTTTCCGGCTCCGAAGATAAAGTTTTTTACTTTTTGTGCTTTTTCATAGTCGAATTTCTACAATTCCTTTTTGATGAAATTTGGGATTATTTTTATTCCAGTCATTTCGTATCAAAACTCACGAAATAAAACATTTAGGACTTGAAATAACACTACGTGAATGAAGTAGCGGGAATTAGCAAATGACATAAAGAATATGTAAAACTATTCATTCTAATGTATGATATTATTTGTGAAGTAGAGCAGGTATATTCTTCATTATGTCAAATGAAGAGAACTACAGTTTTGCTATACGGGAAATGCAAAACACTTGTAGAATCTTATGAAATATTCATACTAGCCTTGAGAAACCTGATATACTAGATATCAGTGAAATCACAACAATTCTGAAATAACACAATGATTTTGTCTAGCCGAAAAATTCTAAACAAATATCCGAATTTTCTGTCTTTCGTCATTCCAAAACCAAAAACTCTTTCCCAATAATTCCAGAAGCTTGTAAGTCTACCGTCAATTACGATTTAAACCGCCTTTCATAACACCTCCAACGCTATAAAACATAATTTTTACTGCACAAATCCGAATCAGATGAAGTCATTTGTATTCCAAGAATAATAAGAAATCGTATATTAAAACCAATACAATGTAGAAGGCGCAGCAATCCGCATTATGGTCAACTATGGACATAATCGCCCCCCTAACCGTGACATAACGTGAAAAATAAGCGCATCGGGCCACGGCCGCCCGAGACCGGTCCAGACGTATGACTTAACAATCACTTGTTTTAAAGATAGGTACTTTATATGGGCATATGTCAATGTCGTATGAAGTTAAGGAGATAAGTTCTAATTGCAGCGCGCGCTGGTGATCTGCAATTCATATCGTTCGTGATTGCGTTTCAGACGTCGCAGATGGAATTTGGATCAAGAGTAGAACGAAGAAAAATGGTCGCGATGCGATCAAAAAAAACTTCTGGGTTCTCCGAATTCGTGAGGCGATCTTTCGGAATATGATCGATGCAAGGTTTCTTCGCCAAAAACGGTTAAGCGAGAAAGGAGAAATGATTCGTTCCTGACCTCATATGACTAACTGTCTAGTGTAGAGGTCGCCTACGAGACTTACGAGGTAGGGAAGCAAGGTACTAACTAATGAACTGGAACTTACGAGAATTGATACATAAAAGGAGAAATGTTTTTCCGAAATATCCTCGACGATGATGAAATTTGAAAAGAAATTACAGAATATTGGGTAATGATGGTTAAGATTCTGTAAGTGGTATCGCAGGTGGATCAAAGATCCAATATTGTATTTGAACAAAAAAACGGTCAGTCTTTATTCGTAAGTATTATCATAAGGGCATCTTATATCTCCGAAAAAAATTTGAAAACGTGTTGCTAAGTAATATTTCAACAAGAAGCACGGACAGCAGAAGGTGGTAACAAAATTCCGAGTAGAAGTCTCTATACGAGTTTGAATTTTCTTAAAAGAAATTCAGTTTGCGTTAATAAATTTAAGTTCATGTGTGAAATTTTTTTCGATATTCCGCATATGTCTTCTGTCTTTCAGATTACGCTATTCACACGAAATTTGGGCAAGTTGAAACGAAGCATGTAATGGGTATATCTTATTCAATTTTCTGTAGTTTAGATGAGGTGATATACTTTAAAGTATCCCCAACATGGTTATCTGGATGTAGTCAGATGCAGTCATATACAGGGTGATTCCGGAGGAGACCGTTAGATTTTAGGACAGTTTCAAAACAATGTTTGGTTTATGGTTTGAGGTCTTAATTGAGACTTTTGGCTTTACAGGGTAATTTGTTAGATTTGGCAGATTCTACTTCAATTAATAACATTGGTATGGCTCATTCAAGCTGGATCAGTGTTGAGTGTAGTAAAATATAAATGAGTACAATCAATAATATCAACACTTTTTTCAAAATACGGGATTGTTATTGTGATAATTTCAGATTAATTGTGCAAAAAATACCTGTAAACATTGCATTTCCAGATCTTCTTTATCCGTTTCATATTTTTCTATAATGACCCAATATTCCGGTGTTTTTATTTTTTTGGCACACCTCCGGTTTTCCGCGAAAAATTTTTTTCAATAGGAACAATTTCGAAATTTCGCTCCAAACAGTGAGAATATTCTGGACTTATAATACTAATGAAAATAGTAACCACTTTATTTCCATATAATGTTTACACACATTGCGAAAAATATTACTTAAAGAAAAAAAAGTAACATACAAAATCCTAACTCAAGGATACACTTGTGACAGATTATTCATTCAATAATATTCAAACTCTGTTGTTTACCACGTATAAGGAAATTTATGTTCATATGGAGTAATTTTCTGAATTAAACAATTTTATGCAGAATATTAGCATTGGAACAAGAATTTCGAACTCGAAAAAAACATTTCATTAGGTGTTGTAAAAAGAAATCTATTATTTTTCCAATAGATGGCCTTATTCATCTGTATCTCTGTATCTGTATCAATGATTGATTGGTAAATGGGCAGAAGCTAAGGGTTAGATAGAGGACACTGAGTCAGAATGACCCATATTTGAAGGGTCTATCTCTCTGTATAATTGAGATACAGAGTGTTTTATTGATTTGGTCAATTTCTTTTTGCAGAAATCAGTAATAATTTCATTTAATGACATCACCACTGAAAACGGTAACATCGAGGATTAAATTTATTTATCGAATAATATCTACATTGAAAATTAACAATAAAATGAGTTCTGAAAAACATCTTAATGCTATTGAGAAGCCATTGATACAGAGAAAGAAGTTTCATAAAAATTGCTCAAAATGGCGAACATTCATCTCAATGCATTTCTGGGCTCATTTAATTAGACAATTAGATTTTCTTATCATTTATTGATTATTTGTCAATTTGTTGCAAGCGTCCTCGATTCTCTGAAGAAGTTCTATTCGTTCATTCGTGTCGAGTAAACTCCTGATTTCAAATAACTCCAAACAAAAAATTTGATAGGATTCAAGTCGGGGCTTCTTGCAGGCCAGTTATGAGGTCCACCCCTACCTATCCAATGATTCAGAAAATTTTTGTTCAAAAAATTGGTCACAATGGCCTTTGAATGAAATGAAGCCCCATCTTGTCGAAAATACATGCCTCCGACATAAACAACTGCATCAATCAAAACAGGTAAAATATTTTGAAGAAAATCAAAATAAACATCACCAGTTAAAGAAGGTGGTAACACGAATGGACCAAACATTAAACGAAAACCTGTATTGGGAATGGACGTGTTTTGTGGCGAAATGATTTGGTTCAGCGCAAACATGTGATTTTTTTAAATAATTGGGTAATACCATCTCTGGTGATTTGTGCTTCATCAATAAATGGACATGGGTATAAAATTCTTCGATTTCGCAATATCAACCTAAAAACTCTAACTTATGAACTTTTCCTATCACTACTAGATTTATTGAGTAGGTACTCAAATCGCATGTGGATGTTCAAGATACCTTGCTTCCTTCAGTTTTTTTTTTTTTTTGGTTGAATCTTATTTATCAAATATAGGTATAGGGTGGTTTGAAAGTTAGTGATAATTGAAAAAATTGACATCGATAATACATCCTGTGTGTTATAAAGAGTGATAGACCCTTCAAGTATAGGTTATTCTGATTCGCCTCCGTGTCCTTTATCTGTACTCAACTTCCACCTATTCACCAATGAATCACCCTGTATATAATAACAATAAATTTTTATTCAACAATGAGAACCTCGTGATATGTGCTGGAGCTCGTATGTTACTCCATGAATCATCCATATACGTGATGAACAAGAGGAACAACAATTCACATTATTCTTTCTTTTGTGATAGCGCCAACGCAATTTCTTCCAACAAGGTGAAAAAAAAATTAAAAATGAATTCGATTACATCGTGTCCACTCCAACACACAACCACTTATGAATTGAAAATAGTCTCCCAAAACTCTTGATGGGAAATTGTATGTCCCATCTCAGATATTTGTCTATGCATAGCTACTCCTAGATATTTTATGTAATCTACCCTCAATATTAAAGAGCCACAATCAATTGAATTTTCATAATTGCTCAAGAGAATGACGATGGAAGAAATTACCGGCTGACCATCAACCCTAAGCAAATATGCGATAAATTTGTCACGTTCATTATCAGCTGATTATATGACAGCCAGTCACAGATTACGACCATTCCCTCCTCCGATGTAACATAAAATTCATTCCATGAATTACCTACCCAAAAACACAATAACAAAATCGAGCGCATAAGAAATCCCATCCAAATTCGGAATGTGCAAAAAACTGTTTATGAAGATGAGGAATAGTACCGGACCGAGAACGATACCTTGCGGAATACCAGTATGGACAGCCTGGTGCTGACTAGGTTTCAAATCAATTTCAAGGTATTGCATTCTATTATGAAGATACAATACTTGACGAAAAATTGATATTTTCCGAGTTATATGCGAAAAACCGCCAAAAAATGCAATTCCTTACCTTTTTTTGCATTTTGTTCGATGTTCCGTCACGAAATTTTGGTGACTAACCTCATATTCAGCATCCCAAAAATGTACAATGTGAAAAATCGAAACTAACCGAAAATGGGTTTTTGCGGAGACACATAAAATACGCCAATTTTTCACTATCATATGAGTCAGAACAGTTCATCAGCTGAAGAAATTCAATAGAAAAAATTTGTACTGAATTTTATATTCTTTGTTTTTGTGAAGGAAGGTTATTCACGAAAAATTGATATTTTCCGAGTTATATGCAAAAAATCGCCAAAGAACCTATTTCTGCATTTTTTCGATATTCTGTCACGAAATTCTGTTGGCAAACCTCAGATTCATTTCAGCACCCCAAAAATTATCTACGATCGAAGAAAATGAAAATACCCCAAAACCCTTCTGAGAAAAACACATATTGACTAGCGTATACTGCTGAGCGCAACTGATACTTTAGCCCACATGTGGAGTATAGTCTGTCCAAAGTGTTTTCAATATAAAATGAAATTACACGTCGTGTTGCTAGCTAACCTCCGATAGGAGATGCACTGCAAGAAGAAGAAGTTGCTAGCAACATAAATTGATTTACACAGGCGATAACGATATCACGTTGCTATGGTGTACGAGTTGTCATACAAATGAATATGAAACACATATTCTGACTTCAACATTAACCTGCTGAATGATGACTGCTCAAAGGCGGAATTTCTAGACCTCTTAACATCTTTCAACTACGAACAAACAATTTTCAAGCCAACTAGAATAACAGAAACAACAAAATCTCTAATTGACAATATATTCATAAATACAACCAAATTTAGAAACAATAAAAACCTCACATCGGCCTTAACAGATCATATGGGTCAGCACATAACAGTGGAGACCGTAACACCAATAGAACAAAACGTGAAAGAGATCATTGAAAAAAGATTCTCCACAAAATCAAAGCTCCAAGATTTCTTTTATAGTCTTCAAGAGTGTAACTGGGACAACGTTATGTTGCAGATGAATCCAAATAGAGCCTATGAACATTTCTTTGATATATTGAAGTTAAGAATTAACCAAATATTTCCATTGAAAAAATGCAACCTAAAAAAAGGACTCAAAAGGATGTGGATCACTTCGGGAATAAAGAAGTCAAGTAAACATAAAAGAGATCTTTATGAAAAAATGTTGGACGGTTTAATATCACAGGAGTTCTACAAGAAATACTCAAATATATTGAAGCAAGTAGTTAGACAATCCAAAAAAAATGCAGAAATGACATTCATAGCAAATTCTGAGAATAAGACCAAAGCCACTTGGACATTGATAAATAAGACAACCAAAAATGAAAGAGATAAAGACAAATCATTATTCAAGGTGTTTCCAGAAAAATCAGAGGAAGATTTATTAAACGAGATGAACGCTTTCTTTCTGAAGTCTGCTCCAAGACCTGATATGAGCAATAAGACGGACACAGAGACTGTTAGACCAATCGATAGTAGCATTTTTCTGGGGCCAGTATTGGAAGAGGAAATGCTAGGTTATATAAGGCGCTTAAAAATAAGAAAACAGTCGGATATGATGAGATACCTGTTGACCTATTGAAAACCTGTGCATCAATACTTGTGAAACCCTTAACTCATATAATCAATCGAATATTGCAAGGAGGTGAATATCCACAGGCACTCAAAGAAGCTCTGGTTAAACCAATTCACAAGAAGGGAAATAAGAACATCTTTGATAACTATCGCCCTATATCAATATTATCTAATATCAACAAGATTTTCGAGAGAATAATCTTTGATAAGGTCTTACATTTTTTTGAAATAAATAACATCTTGGTTAAGCAGCAATGTGGTTTCAGGCAGGGAAAATCTACAATAAATGCAATGTATCAGGCGCTAAATTCCATCATAAAATCATTGAATAAAAATCAAGTGACAGCAGCTCTTTGCCTTGATTTGACAAAAGCATTTGACAGTGTGAATCATAACATCCTACTAGAGAAAATGGAAAAATATGGAATAAGAGGAGTTGCACTAGATCTCTTCAGATCATATTTAACAAGAAGAACTCAAAGAACCACAGAGAGAGGAAAAAATGGCAAACAGGTAATATCAGATCCCTTACATGTAGAGAGAGGTGTACCACAAGGCTCAATATTGGGTCCTCTACTCTACATAATCTACACCAATGATTTAATTCATGTAACATCCAATGATATGGTTATGTTTGCTGATGATGTGTCAATGATTTTGTCTTGTAAGACTGTGACTGAATGCAAGGATCAGCTCGAATGTGACTTGAAAAATCTTGCAGAATGGTTTAAAAGAAATGAATTAGTAATAAACATCGACAAAACAAAATTGCATGTCTTTAGGGAAAGAAATGAAGATGCCATAAGCTTGACATACCATGGTAAAACGATCAAGACAGAGGATGCAGTACCTTTCCTGGGGATATATATCGATAGGGATTTGAGTTGGAAAACACAAATTGAAAATCTGTCTACAGGTATTGCAAGATATTGCTATGCTTTGAGGATATTGACCAATAAAATTGGTGAAGAGGCGGCCCTGACAGCTTATTATGCCTATGTTCGTCCAAGCTCAGGTACGGAATAATTTTCTGGGGTAATTCTGTTGAGGCTGAGAGAATATTCATAATGCAGAAGAGATGCTTGAGAACTATCTTCAAAATGAAATACAATGAGAGCTGTAGAAATATATTTATTGGTAATAACTTATTGACATTGTACAGTCTGTTTATTTATGAATTTGTTATGTATGTAAGCAACAACTTCAAAGATTTTAAAGAATTACTGTTATGTCATGAATACAATACCAGAGGAAAAAATTATCTCAGTAGAGAAAAAACAAATTTTAGTTGTATACAAAGGAATGCTGTATATTTTATAATCACAGTATGGAATAAATTTCCTCAAAATTTTAAATGCATGCCTATTGCAATTCAAAGAAAAAGATTAAAAATGTTTTTGGTTAGTAAATGTTATTATAGTGTTAAGGATTTTTTAAGTGAAAGGGATTTTGTTTCATTATAGTGTTCATATGTATTGACGTGATCTACATCTGTTGATATTTGATCAAATAAAGAATATTATTATTATTATTATTATTATCATATACTGTCAATAATATTCCATCTTGGGAACAAAAGTAACGCACACTACTTACAACCAGTAACCACCCTGCCTCTGACAATTTATTTTATCCTTCAAGCAAAATGTAAATTTCAGGGCGGGTTAAATTTGAGTAGGAATCAATAAACCAGAAATCAACTTCTACTGGTTCCTTGGATAAAATAAGTTCGCTGAAATCTCGAAAAGACAATAGATTCAACAGGTGTACTGTCAGATGTACTAACCTGCACCAATATTAGTTTGTTGTGATTCTCGGGTTCAAGTCCATTTAGGAATGATCAGTCAATCTATCATATTAGCAACCTATAATTCGATTTGATTTAATTTTTTCGCTCCAGTATACCATTAAAATGAGTACACCTAAATTGAGAAATTCCAAACGAATAATTAAACACGAGTAGCCTTATGTGTTGAATAGTAATGAACCACAATCCATGGTAATATCAAATCCGACTTTCAATCGAAGGTTGCCGCGTCCGATTCCGATAAATCTCGAAATCTGCTCGCATCTGGACCGCAAATCAATAATACCTGATTAATCATCGGCCTTAATATCAATAAGTCGAGAAATTCTGATTTGTAGGTAGATAGCGGATGTGATGGCGAGAGAAAATTGTCCAAGGCTTTGCTGCAACCCCCGCAAAATCGAGTGAGCCAAGACATCTGTAACGGCACTTTCCCAAAGTGGTATTGAGTGAGGCTGGTGAGGTGTTCACGAATAGAATGTGAAGTCATACGCGTTTTCAGACGTGGTGAGGGTCAAGACCAAATCTTGCTGAATATGGAAGATTCGAATGATTTATTTATTAGGATGGGATGATTGGTACACCTACTTGATGTACGTGTTCTGCAGAGGCTGTTAGGTCGGAAGAATGGTAACCTAAATTTTCGTACCTGATCGATGTTAAACAGGGATCATAATATTATGCTGGTCATGTTATATAGCGATGTCGTAGAGGCCTTACGGTTTATTATACTCTTTCAGAAATGTATAAGCAAGAAACTATTTTCTCTGAGATACTAACCTTGCTCAATATTGGAAGAGCAGGCAACAGAAAACACATAACATATATCTCAAGAATGTTGGCACAAATTTCTTCATACAATATTGAAAAACATGATTTTACGGGGATTTTTCAGAACAGGTTCAATTTAAAGTTTTATAAACGACAATATTTCATTTTAGATCAAATGTAATTTATTTTATGTTATTTTATTTATTTTATTTCCACACCAACACCATGATACATATTTTATTTCCACACCAACACCATGATACATAGTTACAAATGCAGAATACAAACAATTCGTTACTCAACCTAAGAAAAAAATAAATCCCTCAGAATTTCCAAGCAGTCAAAAAATATGTCTACATCATTATCAATAAGAAATTCATTATATACAATCATCATTTTGTTTACAGGAGAACAACCTCCTGGTTTAACAAGAAAGAGCTCTTTATTTTTCATCCTTAAATTCAATTTGGGAACTTCGAAATTAATAAAATCAATAAAATACAGTTTTGATTGGTATTGACTTTGAACAGAAATATCACTGCATTATACCTTCTCCTTTTCTCTAATGTTTACATACCGAAATCTTGTAACATGGATATATATGATTTCATAAAGGGATATACATGATATTTCCTTAGATGTAAGTATCTGAGGAATCTTTTTTGAACTCTCTCAATTTTATCGATATTAGTGATTGTAATTGACATCCAAACCACTGAGGCATAGATACTCAAGATGAGGTCTGACTAGGGTATTATACAATAGAATGGTGGTTGAAATATTGAAATCCTTAGTGTTTCTTAAAACAAAACCCATGACCTTGTACGCCTTATTTATCAGAAGCTAATATGGTCGTTAAATTTCAAATTGTGCTTAAATATCACACCCAAATCTTTCACATTTGACTTACGCTCTATGATCCTCGAATCAATTTCATAACCGAAAAATACCTGGTTAGATTTTCTAATGAAGCTGACAACATTACATTTTTCTATATTAAGTGACATTTTATTCATTCTGAACCAATGAACAATTGAATCTAGATCTTTCTGTGATATAAAGCAATCAAATACACTTAAAATTTCTCTGAACAACTTGAAATCATCTGCAAATAACAATGCTATGGAAAAACGTAGACAAGAAGGAAGATCGTTATTGAAAATAAGGAAGAGTAAGGGCCCCAGTATGCTACCCTGAGCTACACCTGAACTTTGTGTTATTTTGTGAGAAAATTTGCTCCAACCCTCACAACTTGTGTTCTATGATTTAAGTATGACTCAATAAAGCTACAAGCCTCCTTGGAAAAACCACTCGAAGCAAGTTTATGAACGAGCAATCCATGATCAACCTTGTCGAATGTCTTTCACAATCTGTATATATCGTATCAAGTTGAAAGCCCTGCTCCATTGCTTCAGCTGCAAACTCGGCAAAAGAACAAACATTACTAACCGTTGACTTTCCCCGAACGAAACCGTGTTGACATTCATTGATTTGTATACTTGAATTATCAATTATATCATTATATATTATTTTCTCGAAAATTTGAGACAGAGCATTCGATATGCATACTGGTCGATAGTTTTCAATAAGATTGCGATCCCCTTGTTTATTGATCGGAGTAATAATCGATGACTCGGCGACGGGGAAAAACGTTACTAGATAAGGATAAATTAAAAATATGCAATAATGGAATGATAAGAAAATCAATGGTCCAGCATCTTCGCAGTCTTTTGGGTACATCTCACATCAAACATTGGACAGTACCAACATTAATCCGAATGTCACTAATAATACGCAGTTTTGATTTTTGCTTATTTTTCGCTTTCCCGCTTTTATTTCATGCTTTTTTAGACAAAATAGCCCAGAATACTACAATTGGCCGAACCTGCAGTAAATTTGGTGGTTTGAAGTTTGTCGGCACAAAATCTAATAGCTATGTTATGACACATCACACGAAGCTAATTCCGGCCAAAACATAATATCATCTTTGACATGATTATTTATATTATGGTGGATAAAATTAAACAATTGCTGGAAAATTTGTCATATATGGTCCTGATTGGGATTAGGTGCTGAGTTTCTCCATAAAGATTTGAACTATTTGATATAAACAATGCGCTTCAATGATATAATTGCATCATAAAAATAACTTACTTTGGAGAGCGGATAAGAACGTGTAGGTGCACACTCATTGGAAGAGATTAATTTTTAATAACAAGTTTTCAATATATCCATAAAATTACAAATTGTTTGAATAACATGTGATTATCTACTCAGTATTTTCAGATATTGCCCCTTTCTCTACTAATATTCGGCGTCAACATTTTCATCTCGATTTTCATCACTTGAAATCAATTGACAGAGATTCAATAATAATAATAATAATAATAATAGATATTTATTTTAAAGACATGTTTCATTGTTTCCAAAATAACAACACAAAATTAAATAATTGTCAAATGAAAAAGAATTTAGCTAAAAATCATTCAGAGAATAAGGTTCCAGATCTAGCAAAAAGCTCTTTACATTTTTTTTAATAACCTCAAAGTATCACACTTCTTAATGTTTTGGTTTGTCATGAAAGCTATTACAAGTACTGTATTCACTTTTGTTCTTAAAAAGATAAATGAGTGTTTCATATATCTATAGCCCATAAACAGTCATAATGCCATTGCGTTTGAATATACCCCTAAAATAAATATTTTTTTATAAATTTTCGCTTCGACACCTAGGTCATTAGCGATTTCGGTACAATAAAATTTACATATTATTCATATTTAGTTAACATATTGAACTGTATTGTATAACATTGTTTTCGTGACAGTTACATTGACTTATAGTGAATTTTGTGAATGGTGGATTCTATTCTCTCTGATTTTATGTTCGTCAACGTCATCGTAAGGTTCTTGAGAGCTAATGCTTATACTGCTGGACAATTCAGTCTCTTCAAGTTCCATTTGAGCCTTCAGTTTATTTAGTATCTTTGTGAACTTTGTTTTTGTGGTTTTACTAGGTAAGTGTGTGTATATATTTTCCATTGTGTGTATGACCAAATCGACGTTTTCAGTCATTTTGTATGCGTTGTTGAGTGGATCTTTATTTTCGATGCTGAAGTCGAGAAACTTCTTGAAATCTTGAAAGTTTAACGGGAATTGTGTTGGGTCTGTCTGAAATACTGCTTCGATTCCGTCTAAGTTAAGGTTTGGGTGGGAATTTTGTGAGGTTTTATACTTTTTATTTCTACTGGTTTTAGATGTATTTATTGGATCAGGTTTCATAAAAATTTGTTGGGGTTTTCCTGAGCCTGGTTCTTGTGTTGGTTGTGTGAGAGGATTGCTGATCTCTTCTGTATTTGGTGAATTTGGTGAACTGAAAGAAGCTCGACGTTTTTTTGGGTTCTCAGATATTTCGGTTATAGGATACTCATCTTCCATTGGTTCATTTTCTTTTTCTGCTTCTGGATTCATCTGGTTAGTATGAGTAGGATCCAGAGACTCAACACTACGGGGCGTTACGGTTTCAGGTATATTTGGACATGTGCTGGCGATGTGACCTTGTTCCTTGCAATTATAACATACCAATGTGTCAGAAGCGAGAAATATTCTGTAAGTTGTTTGTTCGTGTGTAAAGAGAAATATTGATGGAAAACCTTCTCCTTCATCTTCGGGGGGCATAATGAAAACCTGCCTTTTGAAACTCAATATATGAGAGAATTCGTCGCCCTCTATTCCGGCTCTCAAGAAATTTATACTGGAGACTAATTTGAGTCCGAGGTCTTTTAGCTTTGCTTCAATAGTTGCGTGAGGAATAGATGGACATGCATTCGAAATAATGATTCGCTTTGCTGGGGTTATAAATCTTCGGATATGTATATCATAGCCACCTATGTTGATACTCGATCTATTTTCTAGTAATTTGTCTACTGTTTTCACTTCATCTAGGAAGATGCAGATTCTCTGGTTGGAAAGGCGTGATATGAATTTTATACATTGTGGTCCTATTAAACTACCAATGGCTTTTATGTAGTCGGAATTTCGGAGATCTCCAATTGCATTTAGTACGATTGCTTGTTCTTTTTTTGGGAAATTTATGGTCGGTGTGGATTTTGTTGCGTTAGCCAAGCGTATGATGTTTTGGTTGATACGCTTGAATTATTTGCCTGGGAGGTGGTTGGTTCGTGTATGGTTCCTTTATTCATTGTAGTTATCTTATCTGTTATTTTCGAGATAAGGAATAATCATAGGCATATTTTCTCGTAAGAAATATACGCCTGTTCGTTCGAATGGATCGTTCCCGCCGAGCTAGAGCTCGATGAGATGAATATTATAATTCGTATATTTAGCAATAATCAGATTACGAATGAGATTTTTAAGATGAGGTTATTTCATTGTAATTATCAGATTTAGTATTTTATCTTCGCTCACCGTAGATAAAGGACAGCTAAATATGTGTACGTATCGGAGGTAGGTAGCACGTGTGCACTCACTAACAGATTTGTACGGAATATACCCCTAAAAGATTCGCGGTATTTGAGTTTGAAAATGCACCTCTTCTGAACGCGGAAAATTTCAGAAATCTCCGAACTAGATCCATAAAATATCAGTCCAAACCTCATCAGACTTTCAAAATTTGCAAAATAAAAGACTTTCAGGGATTTCTCGTTTAAATATTCACTTAATGTTTTAAAGATGTAAGTGATAGAATTCAACTTTCTACCTAATCTTATTCTATGTTCTGACCAATTGAGATACTCATCGATAAATACCCCTAAGAATTTAATGCACTGACCGGGTTTTAGCTCTTGATTGAGCACCGTGATTTTATCCGGTCTCTCTATTCTTTCTCTTTTTCTTCTTTCAAGTCATTTTCTTCAAACCAGTCCTGTATTTTTTTAAGCAGGATGTACATTTTTTGTAATAAACTGGCGTAGTTGTATAAAGAGATTTTGTTTCTTTTGCTGCAATTATGTTGAATAGTGTGTGCCCAGTGAAGGTTGTAGACGGAATAAAATATAGAGAAATACTAGAAACCAATTGATTAACTGAGTCGTACCACAGATAGGAGACAAGACTTGATAACAAATTCTTGTTTGGTCTTGAGAAAAAGTCGAATAATTCGCCTTTACGTTTTTTTGACATATTATATCTTATCTTGACTGAAGAAATTTCCAGATTTAAAAGTTTCTCGGTTAACCGGTGAAACCGATTATGGTAATTCTACGACAAACTTTTTATTGCGATGCGTGCTAACAAGATCATCTGGTGGTTCCTCGATCTATATTTTAAATTCCAATAATATACTATACCTAATTCGTGAAGAAGATACGAAAATGTCTAATAGTCAAAAATAGCGAAGGATTTTCTCGAAACGCTAGCAAAATCTGTAACTGCGGAAAGTCTATTTTAAGAGCAACAGAATAACAAAGTCCAGAAATTAGCTATAGGCGTGGACTTGATAAGAAATATTATGTGCTATTGTCTTACCCTCGACTAACTTGCAGAGGTTCGTCATAAGCTCTTTTTCAACCTGTTAACGTGGCCTTTAAGATCATCTAGGATTCAAACTGTTAGATTAGTTCAGGTAAGTATCTGAGGTAGTTTGATTGGTAAGCTTCTGCCTTGAATTTCAGTTTTGTATGCTTCTCCACAAATTCCTCAAATCAACTGCAATTTCGTGAATTCGAGTAATCTCTTCAATGTCTGCAGATGTCTAATTTGGGCGGTAGGACTTTCAATCATCTCCTACAAGGTAAGCTTATCAAGAGTCGAATCTGATCTTAAGCTTATAGGGTCAACCTATGGCCCGATGAACATAACATTTCGAAGATTCTATCAAGGATTTAACATAGAAACTACTTCCATATAGCTATTTGCTCAAAGGTCAACTTGTTATTGTTTTAGAACATTCTTAACTCTGTCAGTTAATGCTTATACTCTAGGTAAAATTATTATTTATTTATTAAAATTTTCTTCATTCAAATGGAATTATTTTACTACAATAAGCTATATCAAACTTCCGTTTCACACCCAAAATCCAAATCAGATCATTTTAAATTAAAAACTCTGTAGGTACACTGCGATATATTTCGTTTTTAAGTGGATACCAATTGGGAGTGATAAAAATCTCTGCACTTTTATTGTACGTGGGATTTCATTCAAATCAGTCCATTAAATAATCATTGTTATTACAGAGCTAAAGACAGGAAAGAACGCATAAGCGACAAATTTAAGTCAAATAAGTATGTAGGTATAATACGTTATTATCACCATGAGAGGCGCAATTCTCAATATTCAGAATTCAATGAAAAGCCGCCAGTTACAAAGTGGTTACCTATAGTTGATTGAAAATGGAACTGTGCAAACCTGTATTTATTTTCAATGTTGATGAGAGGATATTTATTGTTGTCAACTTCCTTCTATTAATCAAGGTCAATTTGATCTAATAACGACTATTTCCCTCGTCGTAATTTGCACCAATCAGAAACGCGCAATTTTGAATTACAAATGGTTTCTAGGTGGAAAAACTGTTTGGCAGGACCTGTCAGCAGTTTATTCGCGTTTACCCGCGGCAAAACTTGACAGTTGTTGTCACCAAAAATTACAATACCTTTGAAAACAAACGTAATTATAATCTCCAAGGACACCAGAAAACGACGCTCAACAATTTTTTCTGATTTTATTGTCAAGTGCTAGTTAGTCAGCTTATATCGTGAAAATGAGTCGCTTTGGATGCGATTCTTCGTCTAATATTGATCTGGCGATTGAGAAAAGTATACCGTATAATACCCTCAGAACTCATACTTCAATATGGAAACAGTTCATGACATTCTGCAAAGCAAAGAACTATGAGCTTACGGAAAACACAACTTTAGAACCACTAAACCTAATTCTGAAAGATTGGGCGTGGAATATGAAGAAGGAAAACGGTGAAAATTACAAAGAACTAGTTGTGAAGACAATGTGGAACACCGTTGCAAAAAAAAGGCATAAATGTATTTTGTGAAGTGGAAAATAATTTTTGACCCATTTAAATACATTATCTTTAAGTCTAGTAGGAAAGCTCGTAATGCGAAAAGAAGGAATTTGCAGACGTGTGCAAATAAAAGGAAGTGCAGCTCTACTTCATTGAAATTGGATGAGTATAATGCAATGGTTTCATTATGGGATGAAAACACTCCAGCAGGACTCCAACGGAAATTTTAACATACAGGGTGGCCATTTGAAAACGAAACAGACGAGATTACAGACGAAATAAAGTTTTTCGATAGAAATGCTCGGACAGGTCGATTTCTGTTTCGAGGGGGACAACTTAAGATGTAGGTTACGGACGCATAGCGCTTCAACCCTTGCTGCTACAACCCCCACCCCCAATTTTTGAATAGGGAAGATGGGGTGAGTGATACCTCAATTTGAAGGTATTTTTATACTGATTTCAGTACAGTAATTGTTTTTTCATTATATGCATTAGTTCTCAAAATATTCATGCGATAGTTAGTTAGGAAGGAAGCCACAGTCATGGTTGTTTTGAAGCTCAAAATGTCGAACACTACAAGTGCCATGAAAACACCACTTCATTTTCAAATACTTAGTTAAGAATATTTCGAGAACTAATGCATAAAATGAAAAAACAATTACTGTGCTGAAATCAGTATAATAGGTAATGCATGCAGAATAATCTGTTACTCAGGAAATAGTCTTGTCAAATACCATTCGGGCATCTAATTTTTCCTGTGAAAAAAATCGAAAAAACACATTGCAAAGTAATATTTTTTGACAAAAAGCATTCGTGCAGGTGCAAAAATCCTCGTCTTCGACTCGGATTTTTGTTTCCACCAGCACTCATGGTTCTTGTCAAAATATTACTTAGCAACGTGTTTTTTCGATTCTTTTCGGAAAAATTAGATGCCCTTATGATATTACTTACGAATATTTCCCTCCTGTCAAAAATTCTATGTATCTGGAGAACAATTATCGAAAATTACAGCGATAATTGCATTGTAGGAAGCGAAACTGCACTGCGATAATTGTTCTGTTCATAGATGCTTAGTTTCTATGCATCTAACACAGGTCGAATCTATGGCAATTCCATTCTAAATCAGTTTGACAAGTGATGTAACAGTTTATTCGGGAAATATTCCCCCGAATTACACTCGTGCATCAAAATTGCCGGATAAGTTCGCATTCCAGCGTGTTTTCTTTGAAAAACTGCATTCGGTCATTTTCATATTCCCCCGAATTACACTCGTGCATCAAAATTGCCGGATAATTTCGCATTCCAGCGTGTTTTCTTTGAAAAACTGCATTCGGTTCATTTTCATCTTTCTCCAAAAATGAAAATGAACTCATGCAGTTTTTATGACAACACGCTGTCATGCAAAATTATCGGTAATTTTGATGCACTTGTGCAATTACCTACGATAATTCTACTGAATATTCATTTATTCCTGCCTTCCAAGATTCAATCAGAATCACTGAAATCCTTTCAAAAGTTAATATTTCAATTTCGATTTCTGCTCACATATAGATACAGAAATTTTTCTTCAACAAAATATTATTCACGAGTTTCTTAGGCTGAAGATTTTGCATTTGTGTGCTTGTTTTCCAATATATTTTTATATTGGAGAGCTATTCTAAAAGAGCTGTGTCACATCCAGGGCCGTTGCTAGCCAAACTGCCGCCCTAGGCAGAGTCTCATTTTGCCGCCCTAGACAAAGACCCATTTTGCTTCCCTAACAGAAGCTAACTCTGCAGAATGCTAAAAATTAATATTGGATAATCGAGGTCCAGCGCCTGCTCAAGCGTTTCTACCGTTCTATTTTTATAGATTCAAATTTCAATTCAATAGATGATTTAGGATAAGTGGAATGTAATAAACATAAACGTGTTCAACTGAATTCTAAAGAATATATGATAAAATATATGAATTGAGTTCAGGTTTCAGATCCTTCGTTATTTTTCTTTGATATGATGACTGTTTATTCACGATGCAAAGATGTTTAAGATTAGTAAAATTGATAAAAAAAAATCATCAGTGAAATTCGTTTAAATAAAAAAAAAATTTCAATTCGTTCTTCCAGTGAATGTAGATAATGTCGCCTTCCATTATTTGCCGCCCCTCTTGAGTGAGCCCTGCAGTTTAAGGTTCCTAGCTCAGTTTCGATTTTAGATAAAGCTTGAAAATTAGTTTTTTTTTTGTTTAAGATTATCGAGTAAAACAATCGGATCATGCGGATGAACCATTATCTAATTCGAATGCGCCCACGTTCAACACTAGTTAATTTGATTTGAAAAATGAATGAATATTATAAAATAATGGAATGTCTTATGAAATAATGAAACTTCTTATATTTCTTGAGAAGTATCAGTTGGAAGTGATGAAATGGAATCGTTATCTTATATTTTGCATTCCATTCATCAACATTCTGATTAGGGAATTGGAAAGAAAATAATCCAGAACCCCAAGTGGCAATAAAATTCGGCAACTTAAAGCGAACCCCGACAAGCCTGATGGAGTGCATGTGTTTTATTGGCGACAATAACTCGTAAACAGCACTATAAGGGGATCACGCCACATCTGGATATTTATGAGTATAATGTAGGAATGCGGACCTTTTATGATTTTTGATGTTATTTAAGTTTGTCGGTATTCCTTCCTGTTGTTGCTGACTGAATTAAATCTCATTTGGTACTTTGAATTTCTACACATGTGATTTTAGTTGATCAAGCTTGAAATGCCGCCCTAAGCGACCGCCTACCCTGCCTACCCCCTAGCGACGGCCCTGGTCACATCCCTTGCACTGAAATTTAGTCCCCTTGGTATTTTTTCTTTCTCGTAGTTATTTTGGATTTGACCACAAGCAATACCACCAAATAAAAATATTCGCAATTCGAGTAAATTCCACACCACCAGATAAAAAATATTCACAATTTACTTAAATTGTGAATTGCTGGTGGCAGGGCCGGCGCGAGCAATTTTGGCGCCTGAAGCAAATGATTTTTTGGACCCCTGCTAAAAAAGTATTGATAACATGGCCTCCTTCATTTCCGTAGTTTTTTATTATTTCTTTGAAGTCACAATAATTGCACCTTCCTGGATTTAATTCTAACAAAATCATCTAAATATCTTCAAAATCAATTTTGCTACTAATTACGTGTTCAATAAAGATTATTGCCAGCCCAGAAAGTCTTCCCTGGTGCATCACAGATGATTTTATATAAATTTTAATTTTGAAACAGAATGTTCTCCGCCACTAGCTACTGCATTGTAATTACTATTAGTATCCGAAGAACAATAAGTATGTTAGGATAATTTTCAGATAAATTACCCGCCTCCAAATAATTCAGCAACTGGATAGGTGGTAATTTTGGATTCCAGCGTGCGGCCAAAATGAGCAATTCCGTGCTGAGATTTCTGGGCTCAATATCATTTTCAAATCACTCGAAGAGTTCATTGCAATTTTGCATTATAAACTGTGAAGATTTTGTATAATGCCTTCATGTCGTATACCTATATGAAGTAGAAGTCAAATGAAGAGCTATGCATGTTCTTTCAATTGGAGGAAGCGTTCATTCAAAGAATTAACGCAAATGTTCAATAAATAATTGAAAAAATCAACCTGATTTTTTTAAAGAATGAGTTATCGGTGTATCCCTTTCTTCATATTGTAAAAACCTTGTTTTTTAAGAATGCGTACTTCACGCTCAAATTGTAATTCAGGTGTTATTTCCAAATTTTCTGCCATTTCTATAGCAGGGCAAAGCATTTGCTCAAAACCATTAGTTCTCAAGTTTGCCAAATATTCTGACACATTTCTCAGCTCGCTAACACACATCAATCATCATACCGGGACTTTGCAACTGCTCAGAAATGTTATTGATGTGAACTAAAACCTTACACCAAGTTACTACAAATTAATTTGAAGCATGAAATTTCCAAAGATTAAAAAAAATCCATGCAAACCATCTACTTATGTATGATGCAAACGGGTTGTTTCGGGTTCTAAATATGCCTAAATTTTTCTGAAATATTTGAATGAATTGAAGTGGTCCTTATTTTGATATTGAGATAACATTAAATATTGAAGACCGTCACTAATTTATTTGAATTTATCTGCGATATAAGCATAAAAATATTATACAGGGTGGCCATTTGAAAACGAAACAGACGAGATTACAGACGAAATAAAGTTTTTCGATAGAAATGCTTGGACAGGTCGATTTCTGTTTCGAGGGGGACAACTTAAGATGTAGGTTACGGACGCATAGCGCTTCAACCCTTGCTACTACAACCCTCACCCCCAAATTTTGAATAGGGAAGATGGGGTGAGTGATACCTCATTTGAAAGGTATTTTTATACTGATTTCAGCACAGTAATTGTTTTTTCATTTTATGCATTAGTTCTAGAAATATTCTTAACTAAGTATTTGAAAATGAAGTGGTGTTTTCATGGCACTTGTAGTGTTTTGTGAAAAATCGACATTTTGAGCTTCAAAACAACCATGACTGTGGCTTCCTTCCTAACTAACTAACGCATGAATATTTCGAGAACCAATGCATAAAATGAAAAAACAATTACTGTGCTGAAATCAGTATCAAAATACCTTTAAATTGAGGTATCACTCACCCCATCTTCCCTATTCAAAAATTGGGGGTGGGGGTTGTAGCAGCAAGGGTTGAAGCGCTATGCGTCCGTAACCTACATCCACAGAATACTAATAATACCTACATCTTAAGTTGTCCCCCTCGAAACAGAAATCGAACTGTCCGAGCATTTCTATCGAAAAAATTTAATTTCGTCTGTAATCTCGTCTGTTTCGTTTTCAAATGGCCATCCTGTATAATTAATTAAAATTGATTATATTATATTTCTATGGGAATTTAATATTTCTAATTGTCATGTATTCAATTATTCTATGAACTAACCTAAAATTCTATGGGTTAACCTTAGAAAATGTTAACAAGAAATTTTTTAAAATGCAAAGTTGTATTATTCTCACAATGTCGAAAAAAAAGTTCCAGAAATATTTTAAAACTAAGAGAAAGAGGAATGTTTCACGATTTATTTCCAGATAACGCAGCGTAAGAACAACATTTTTTCTTATGAATACCCGGTGATATTACTTTACTATTATTGCAGGAATTCTATTGTTGATCTGTGTAATGCTTCACCCCAATGCGTTTATGGGGGATTTGATCCAACAGCAGATAGCTTACATGTTGGAAATCTACTTATAATCAATAATTTGATACATTGGCAAAGGGGTGGCCATCGAGTAATAGCCTTGGTATGCGTTGAAATATATTCAAAATTTAGCGAATACGTGAATGAGAAAAAAAAGATTGATTTTATGCTATATGCATTGCAATTAATTTTCATAATTGTACAATCTTTCTTAGACAAGGAAAGATTATCTGTAATATATGTTGAGTATTGAAGAACTATTATAGTTAATCAACTGGAGGATAGTTCATTAATTCTCAATTCATATAAAATTATGGGGTAACTTTCTATGAAGGATACCACTTAGAACTCTGTGTGAAATCTTTATTTTCATCATTCAGAGTGTTGCATAAAGATGAATTATTTACTTTTATGTAGGTAGGTGGTGCAACAGCAAAAATTGGGGATCCAAGTGGACGAACAACGGACAGAGATCCTTTGGCAACCAAATTTGTAGATGATAATGTAAAGGGTATTTATAGAAATATAAAAACAATATTTGACAATCATGAAAAACTTTTTTGGAACGAAAATGAGGACAAGCTAGTTCCAGTGAAGTAAGTTATTATACATACTGACAATTAATTATGCTCCAAGAAAGATAAACACATAGTTTTGTTTATTATTAATAATATAAATTTTCAATAATTACATTGTATATTTCATATAGTGACTATTCTGAAGAAAGTTACAAAATTATTCTGTACTATGTTTTCATTTGAATTGAAATATTACTTGCTTTTCAGAATCTTAAATAATGAAGATTGGTATAGTAAAACGTCAGTCGTTGACTTGATAGGGGGTGCAGGAAGGCATTTAAGAATGGGAAACATGCTTTCTCGAACAAGTGTTCAGACAAGACTGAATTCACCTGTGGGAATGAGCTTTACTGAATTCAGTTACCAACTGTTTCAAGCATATGATTGGTTACATTTATTAGAGAATTTCAACTGTAATTTTCAGGTTAGTTTTATTCTTTCTAAAATGAATGTATTCAATGTACCTTTTAAATTACACTGCGCAAAAAAATTAATGCACATTATGGAAATCTCAAATTTATTCTACAACTGAAGGTGTTCTCAATGATAATTATTTTTATCAGAATTATGCATGCATATGTTATCCACTTTCAACGTTTTTCTTCAATACAGATGTTTTTTCCCAGCAGGAATAAAAAAAGATGAGATTATCAGATTTTGAATGTATTGGCTCCATTATGAAATCAGTTGTTCTCGATCAATTCTAGTGATCAATAGTTTTTCTTTCGTTTGTTTTTCTACACTCGATCGCTATGCAACGCAAAACACACAATTTGACCCAAGAGGAATGTGCCCAAGCGGTAGTTTTGCGAGACGAAGGGTGGACATACACAAGAATAGCATGAAAGGTTTGGAGTTTCCCATACAAGTGTGTCCAGAATGTTGCAGCGATTCAGGGAGACAGGTATGAATGTCCGAAGACCAGGACAGGGTAGACCACTGTAACAACTGCCATTCAAGAACGTTACTTGAGAGTTTCTTCGTTGAGACAACGGTTTGCAACCGCTCGCCTCCTTCAAAATCAGCTTGAGCAAACTCATGGGGTGCAAATTAGCACTCAGACAATAAGAAATCGCCTCAGAGCATATGATTTAAGGCCTCGTGTCGCGGCAATAGGCCCAGCTCTTACCCCAACCCATCGAAGGGCGCGTTTGGATTTTGCGAGAGAGTATAACCATTGGGTTAGTCCAGGATTTTAGGCTGGACATAGAAAGTAAACTCTGCCTAGATCAGGTAGAGAGCGATCCTGAAAAAGGTTGGGAATACTTGAAGAGCATAATGGTTGAGACAGCAAAAAAACATACACCACCAAACAACACAAAGCGCAAACCATGGATTACTGATCACTCATGGGATTTAATTCAACGCAGGAAAGATGTGAAGCGCAAGGCTGATGCAGACCATGCCTATAGGAAGCTGTCGAGGGAAGTCCAAAGACAATGTCGCAAGGACAAAGAGGAGTACATAGCTGGTATATGTGAGGAAATAGAGAGGCATGGGATCAGAAATGAGCCTAGGGAATTATTCAACAAAATAAAACTGCTGACAAGAGAATTCAGACCGCAGAACTGGTCCATTCTGGATGCTGGGGGAAATCTGAAGACTGATATGGATGAAATATTGGAAACATGGAGGATTTACTGTGCAGATCTGTACAAGAGCAGGCAGGACCCACCAGAAATTTCATGGCCATGTAGCTATCCCAGAGAGCCAGCGATACTACTATCTGAAGTACAAGAAGCCATTCGATCATTGAAGAAGAATAAATCCCCAGGAATCGATACCGTACCAGGCGAACTCTTTCAAATGTTGGGCGAAAAGGGTGTACGAATATTCCACTCAATCTGTACGGCTATATGGAGCACGGGAAAATGGCCAACCGACTGGTGTACGTCAATATACGTTCCATTACACAAAAAAGGATCAACTACAAAGTGCGAGAACTACCGAACACTGTCACTTGTATCTCACGCCAGCAAAGTCCTTTTGAAAATCTTGAAAACAAGACTGAAAGCATATTTGGACTGCCAAATACCCCAAGAGCAGGCAGGTTTTGTAAAAGGAAAAGGTACTAGGGAACAAATACTGAATATCAGACAGCTGATCGAAAAATCTAGAGAATACCAAGTACCCATGATAATATGTTTCGTCGATTATCAAAAGGCGTTCGACTGTGTGAACTGGGCCAAACTTTGGACAATCCTGGTACATATGGGAGCCCCTGTTCATCTGGTATCCCTCATTAAAAATCTCTATGAATCAAATGAGGCAACTGTTCGTTTGAGCCAGAAGTTCTCGAAACGGTTTAGAACGGAACGGGGAGTCAGACAGGGTTGTGTTTTATCGCCAGACCTTTTCAATATATATGGTGAATTTGTGATGAGAAGGTCCTTGGATGAATGGTCTGGAGGCATAACGATTGCCGGGAAAAAAATCACCAACTTAAGATTTGCTGACGATACCACCCTCATAGCGGCGACGGAAGAAGAGATGGTGGAACTTCTCAGACGGGTGGAATGTGAGAGCAACAATGTCGGTTTGAAAATAAATAAAATAAAGACTAAAATAATGATAGTCGATAGATTCGGCACGTTACGGTTGACGGGCCTTCTGAGCCAATATGACCTGGTAGACAGTTTCAATTACTTGGGTTCTTCCATAACTAGTGATGGAAACTGCGAAGCGGAAGTACGAAGGCGCATAATCATGGCAAAGAGCGCCATGACCCGGTTAACTAAAGTATGGAGAGACCGCTCGATTTCTAAGAGTGTAAAGGTGAGACTTGTTAGAGCTCTTGTCTTCTCTGTCTTCCTGTATGGTGCTGAAACCTGGACTCTGCGGTCGTCTGAACGTCAGAAAATTGACGCGTTTGAATTGTGGTGTTGGAGGCGAATGCTGCGAATACCTTGGACAGCTCATCGCACTAACGTTTCTGTTTTAAGTGAGTTGAAGATAAGAACCAGACTATCGTCCATCTGCTTGCAGCGCGTTCTTCAGTTTTTCGGTCATATAGCCCGCCGAGATGGAGACAACCTGGAGAAACTAATTGTGTCGGGAAATGTTCCGGGTAAGAGAGCGAGAGGTAGATCACCGACTAGATGGACCGACCAAGTTCAACAAAGTACGACCCGCCCATTCTTTCAGGCTCTTCGAGATGCAGAGGATAGAGCGAGGTGGAAACAACTGACCGAGCGTATAGGAGGGAATCACGATCATCAGCAATGATGGAACGACTAGAGAGAGAGATAACCATTGGGAAGAGGCTGATTGGGAAAGAGTTCTCTTCACAGATGAGTCTAGATTCTGCCTCTACCATTGTGATCGACGTTCCCTTGTATATAGACGTATGCATGAAAGATATGCTCAGTAAAATTTCCTGAATACTACTGGTTTCGGAGGAGGATCGATTATGGTATGGGGTGGAATATCTTTGACTGCTCGCACAGACCTAGTGGTCGTTGATAATGGAGCTATGAATGCTGATAGGTATATAAGGAACATTCTTGAAGAGCAGGTAGTGCCATTTGCCCCATACATTGGTGAAAATTTCATTTTTATGGACGATGCAGGTCCCCATCGTGCGCGCATCGTTCACGAGTACCTTGAAGAGGTTGAAGTCTCTCAGATGGAATGGCCAGCAAGAAGTCCAGATCTCAATCCGATTGAGCAGGTTTGGGACAACCTCAATAAAAGGCTGAGAAGTTCAGAAAATCATCCAGCTACTCTTAATGACTTAGGAATCCAACTCAGAGAAATCTGGGAAGGATTAGATCAGAATATTTTAAGATCACTCATTACCAAGTATTAAATCACTTATCAGCATTTCAGTATTTTGAAAATTGTTTATTTCTCTTCTTTCACATAAGATTCGGTGAAATCCTGAATTTCTCTTCCATTTAATGTGTCTTGTTTCGTTCAAAACCTTCCCGAGAGAACATAAAAAATAAGTTATAAAGTCAATGTAGAGTTAACTTTCATTAAAATTGAGATTTTCAGAATGTGCGTTAATTTTTTTGCGCAGTGTATATTGAATTGATGTAATGATTTTAAATATCTTTCTAAAGGTTGGAGGTAGTGATCAAATGGGAAATATTAAGTCAGGCCATGAACTGATCAGTAAAGTATCTCGCAAACCTGTATATGGTAAGATTTCAAAGATTTATTTTTTGGCACTAACCTCTAGATACAATTCATTTTTGAAAATGCTCGAGTCCTTCAAAACGATCTATTTGTACATAATTCAACATCTAATAGAATGAAAAATATTGGTTGTAGGTTTCACTTTACCAATAATAACTTCTGAAATGGGTGATAAATTTGGAAAATCTGCCGGAAATGCTGTGTGGTTGTCTCCTGAGAAAACGTCACCATTTACATTTTATCAATTTTGGATGAGACAGACTGATGCAGAAGTAGAGAAAATGCTTAAACTATTCACTTTTCTAACACTTGGCGAAATTAAGGACCTTATGAGACAACATATGGAAAAACCTGAAATGAGAATACCTCAGAAGACTTTAGCAAAGCAGGTTACACTTTTGGTCCATGGAAAAGAAGGTACAGAACTTTTTATGAAATTTCATTAACATTATGTTAAAATAAATTTTTAGGATTAAATTCAGCGAAAACAACAACAAAAGCACTTTATGAAGGTAGTGTTGCTGCATTGGGATCCCTTAAAGTAGAGCAAATTGCAGAAATATTCCAGGGCTCTGCAATAGTTCACATATTACCAGAACCAGGACAAACTATTTTGGATATAGCAATGAAAGCTCAATGTTTTCCAAGAATCGGTAATTGCAATTATTTTCTTTAAATGTTTTATCTTGAAAGAATGAAATACAAAAAATTCATTTCGGAAGGGCTCACAGTTTGTATAAATTTTTGTTGGAATCTGTTCTTTTACAATCGTCACTAACTCAGATGGTAAACTTCATTGTATAACTAGTAAAAGTAATTAATCATATACAGGATATTATGAAATTTGATATAATTCTTTGAAGGGAACATACTAGAGGTCATTTGCAACAAATTTAGTCCAGTCAACTAGGGCTCAAAAGTGGATGGTTACTGAGCTAAGGCAGTTTTTTGATTTTTTTAAAAATCTCTGATTTGTTTAGGAAAATAATTAATTATGTGAAATCTATGGATTGTGAAAATTCAATTAATGCTTTCTTGAAAACTAAAAAATGATGATTTTTTTGAAAATGAGAATGGTTGCCCAAAACTTATACCTTCTTAGAAATAATTGTCAAGTGGCCAGAACTTTTTTGAAAATTTTCTTTGAATCATTTGTGAGTTACTCGAAAAACCTCCATGGAACTTAAATTGCAAATTACTTACATCAATTTCATGTTTCATTGGCTTTCCTAAAAGGTATAAAAAATCAATGAAAGGAGTAAAGAGTGTGATTCAAAGTTATGTACTCAAAAATGTACTAAACGACTTTTAAACAAATAATGAATTGGCATATTGAAATGAAACTCCACACAAGTTCATATGAAGAGTGTACCAACATAACAAAGAAAAAATTAAGGCTAGTAGCAATGTCCTCTCTTATCCAACTGGAATACTTATTAAACAACCCATGTACTTTTTCAGAAAGCTAATGAAACAAAAAATAGATGTACCTAATTTGAACGCCAAGTTCCCTGGAGCTTTTTCAAGTAATACACACCTGATTCAAAGAAATTTTCCAAAAAAAAATTAAGGTCATTTAACAACTTCTTTTTCAGAGATTGTATCAGTTTTGGGAGACCGTACTTTTTTCTTAAGTGAACCCTCATTTTTCAGCTTTCAAAAAAGCATCACTTGAATTTTCATGGTATAATAGTTTTTCTCTAATTCTGTGGTTATTCCGTTCATTCTTCCACATCTTGTAGAACAAAATCGTGCGAGAATATATCAGAAACGCACAGTTTTCATGGTTATATTTTATTATTCCATGTTGGCACTCCGAACTTTCCGCTACGGCTTTATCTGTCAAGTCATCAAATTGCCTCAAAGAAATCAGTTCTGCCAACCAACATTTTTCAATACAAAAATCACTAAATTATATTTATGGAAATATTTCATTAATTTCAATGAAAATGCAATGAATTAGAGAAAATAATGTATAATACTCGTACAGAAGGCTCATTCTACCACTCGTTCATTCCAAAACTCGCCACTTCGTGGCTCGTTTTTGAATTTTGAACTCGTGGAAGAATATCAATGCCTTCTGCACTTGTATTATAAATAACTATTACTCAATTAATTCTTCTCCAAAACAAAAAATTGAAAAAAAACCGTTATAGCTCTGATATCATCCACTTTTGACCCTTAGTTGATTGGATTCAATTTGTCGCAAATAACATTTAATATGAAGCCTTCAAATAATAACACCAAACACCCTTCATAGGTAGATTAACTCTCCATTAATTTTGAATTATCTTCTTACAAAGTCTATCAGATGCCATAATACATGTTTTAATGTTTTTCAGAGGACGCAGTTAGGATAATATCAGCTGGAGGTTTTTCGATTAATCATCAAAAATCAAAAAATCCGAATGAAGTTCTAAACAATGACATACATAGGTTACCCAATAATACCTCTTTGTTGAGGGTAGGAAAGAAGAATTATTATATTGTAAAATGGGTTTGAAATCATATAAAATAAGATATTCAAACTTGTGTTTTCTTTCTTATGAATTCAAATGGAATTTTTCACTAGATGAAGAAATTCAATAATATTTTCTCTAATTCTGTGGCAAATCCATTCATTCTGACATACCTTGTAAAAAAAGACCGTGCGGAAAATCTCAGTTTCCACAGATTTCACGGTTAAATTTCATTATTATATGTTGGTACTCCAAACCCTCCTGTCACGAATTTATCTTTTATAAACGATTTATGAAAATATATTTATCTTAATGAAAATTCAGTGAATTTGAAGAAATAATGTATAACAGATGGCTCATTCAAATACTCGTGGAAGAATATTAATGCCTTCAGCACTTGTATTATAAATAACTGTTTCAGAGTTTCTAATGTCTTCTCAATCATTTGTTAAAGCGATACCCATATAATATATTTATTAGACATACTAAATATTAGAGCAAGTGGGAAATCAATATTTTATTGCATGATGAGATAACTTTTTTGACAGTTTAAATAGTTATTAACATATAGTTATAGTGGTTAGACCAATAACAAAGATCGTCAAAATCCATACAGGTGATATATTTAAATAGAAAAGTAAGAGAGAAAGATGAGATATTATTGTTGAAGTAACAGCATAAATAAAGACATTTCATGTTTTTGACTTGAAGTGAAAAAGGAAAATCGTTAAGATATTAAAACACAATAGAAACTGGTAAAATGTATCAGTTAATTGACTCTAGCAAGTAAGTATAAAGCTGTTAGTTTGTGATTGATTGCATTCGTTTCTATTACAATTATTTGGTTAATTTTGCTGTTTTAAAGAAATGGGCCACATCTATAATTTCTGTTTTGAGTCGATACTTCTTTAAAATCATTATATAATCTCTCTATGAATCCAATAATTGATAAATGTTATGAATTTCAGTTTGAGTTACTTTTAACTAAATTAATCATGATCCCAGCACAAACACGTAAATGATCATGGTGTATCTTAGTTAAATTTGTCATATCATTTATGATAGATCCTATATCTAAAATATATTTATAATTAGTTAAATGCAAGCAAGTTATCAAAATGACAACAGGTAAGTAAAGTCTACAACCTATCAGGAATTTCAAAACTAAAAATGATTCTTCATTCTGACTGTATATATTTTTGAGTTCATGAAACCATGTCTTCCTGCAAATATACAGTAGTTGAACTATTTCCAGGCTGAGAGGTCTTATGTTTGCTTTCAGCCTAATTTCTCTTACATGTAGTTCAATTATAGTATTAATGTCATCAACGATTGTTGACATTGGTAAAGATCCATCTAAAATCCTCAAGATATCGACTTCTGCAGCCACTACCTCTCTGAAATTATATTCAACATTTGTAAGTCTATGGAGAAACTTGACAATGTATTTGGCTTTCAGATCAATTTGTTCTCCTGTAAATTTACTGCTTATGAAGATACTTGTTGCAAGAATTAAAATTTCATCATAATTCTTGTCTTTCCGCCGTATGTATTCTTCTAATATCTCAATGGAGCTGACGAATACATGTACATCTTGTTTGAAAGTATCACAAGCTATTTTCAAAACCTTTACGACTTCTTCATCTAAAATTGGTTCTTTATATTGTTGTAAATTCTTGGTCATATCTTCTAGCCATACTTGCAGCAATTCTACGTCATTATCGGTATTGGAGGACATAATTAGAAATGAGTTTCTGAATTATTTCTACGTATTAAAAACTTTAAAAATCTAGGATCATTTGAAAATTCAAAATATCGTCTCTTCTGTCGGAGTTGAAGGAGCACAGAAAGGCATACATTTATTCTTTATTCATAAAAAAGTCTATAGTCGGAAAACATTTCAACAGAAGAATTACGTACTCTGTTCCTTATTGAGACAACAAATTCTAGTATAATTAGTAAAAGCAAATTTTCACTACTTATTATTTTTAACACTCGATCCTTGAACAGGGAGCTATACCATTTTGTCACCATATCTGCATTTTTCGAATATACATTTGATATTGGATACAAACGAATAGATTTGATGTATTGATGAAGAATTCCAAGTCAAATTCAATTATGCCCATCCTGCTGTTTACACTTTGGCGCGTAGTTCTCGAGCTAAATTTTGAAGGTGCGCCCTCTCTCTGGGGATTGCGTTGTTTCATCCCGAGATCACTGGTGGAATCTTTAGGCAACCCAGTGATCTCTGCCTAACGCACTTTCTTTCTCTATCGTGGAAGAGTGACTTTGCCTTCATGTCGGGTTTTATATACCCGCCGGAGCCGCATTAGAATATGACTCGAAGCTCATAACTCCATCTCTCGGGAATGCACAGACAGAGTCACTACACACTCCCCTGCTAGTACGGACGAAGCCCAAAAAAAGAAGGTGCGAAGGTATACTCGGGCAGACAAAGTCACTTCAACACGATAATTAGAACGAAAAACCTAGAGAGTATAAATTTCAGGGTAGGCTAGGAACTCGAATGACGGGGTTATTTATCTTCAACAGATACTGCATTCATTCTGTACATTTTTGTTTCTCTTATGAACCTATAGATAGGTCCGATTCGTTTCGGAAGTTGTAGAAGAATTAAAAAAATATATATTTTTTTAGAGTCAGAAATATGTATGAACTTTTAACATTGAATAAACCTTACTAAACAATGAAAATTGTTTCAAATTTTCACCTTTGGCTTGAACGCAAGCTTCACATCGATGAACTGAAGATTCCGTTTTCGGTGGATCAGATATTTGGGTTGTTCCCCATTTGGTTTGCTGCATCTTGAATAATATCAAGTAGGTAACAGTTGATAAGATGTGATTTCAACATGATAAACATATGTCCCCATAAATGAAAATCTACCGAATTGAGATCCAGTGAATGAGCATTAGTGCCCTTTGATCTATCCATTTATTCGAGAAATTTTCATTTAACCAAACAGCTTCTTTATCTTCCTCTGTATGGTGGTGGACCATCATGCTGACATAACATATTTCCAACAGTATGATGCTCAATATAATCAATGTATCAATGAGGTCAAAAAGGGTGTACTTAAAAAATGTTTTATATAAATTTGCTTTTAAACGATAATTTATCATCTGGCATCAAATCATTCGTTGAAAATCCCACCCCAAACGTTGACACCAAAATGCTGCTGAAAATCGACTAATGGCTTATGAATTCTGCACTACGCATATATCTATATATATGTTCATTATGATTGCTGTTGATACCGTACTTAGTGAAACAAGTCTCGTCAGATGTCAATACAAATTAAATAAATCTAGTATTCTGTTCATGTTGATGAACTAACCAGGGCCGGCGCGAGTAATTTTGGCGCCTGAAGCGAATAATTTTTCGGCGCCCCTGCAGAAAAAGAAAAAGCATAACAACATGACCTCCAATATAACCACCCCAAAAAATAGCAAATGTTCCGATGATGATACATCAGAATTTCTTCTTCCGATGTGTAAAAAAATTGAATTCTATTGAATGAATGAAAAATATTGCTTCGGAAACTAATTGAGATTACAAACATGTGTTCCGTTGAAAACATTTAACAGTAACTAGTTTCGAATGCAAAATCGTAGGAATTATTCCATATGTTGAATGTCTAAACATCGGCTTCCGAATAATTCGAAAGCGAAGATACTATTGTTTTTCATTAGTGTGAATTTTATCCCACTATCAATGGTGTAATAAGGAATTAGGTGGACATTGGTTGGACTGCCATGTGCTATTTATTATAAGGAGGTTCGGTAAGGGCTGTTTGGAGATTTTTATTACTGGTAATGGTGACGAAAGCACTGAGCGGAACAACCTTATGTTGTTTTCAAGAATCAAGGATGAAATATAAAAGGGGGCAAGAAAACTGGGCCGAATTGCCGCCCCTCAAATAGAGGCGCCTGAAATGGTCGCTTCGCTATTTCACCCCTAATGCCCGCCACCCACGAGGCGTTTTTTCGAGCGTTTGGAAGCAGGCGTCGAAGAGATTCCAGTCGGGCAGTCAAGTTCATTCTCTAATTTACAGTCGTGCGGCCGTGTCCCGAGCTGTCTGATTGTTAAATTATCCGAACGCTCGACTATGGGAGCCTCGTGAGTGGCCGCCTTAACGCCAGCCCTATAAGTAATCATCGACAAAATTCTACTTGTCACATCAACTGGTATTTTCGTTAGTCTGCCACCTTTCAATAAATTAAAGAATGAAATCGAATTATATCAAATTCTCGTAATTTTTAAACAGAAACGAATAGAAAACTATTCAGAATGAGCACATCTGTCATCTATCAAAGTTTGCCATAGAGCTTGTAGAACACCCTGTATACTTTCGAGGATATAGACAATTGAAATTTAATTTCTCTGATAATTTTGAAACTACTGTTTGCTAAAGATATGATATTTTGTATTTAGTTGAAGAATTAGGTATATGTCAAGCTATACAAAAAAATTCATGTTTATAACGTTATAACAGGTGTTTTTTTTCAAGGTATATAACTTTAAGTTGGCATTACTGTTCAAGATGGCGACCGATTTGACAGCTGTCAAGTGATTTATTCTCAATTTGGTTGGGCAATTCATCATGAATAGACTCATGCCTGAACAACGCTTGCAAATAGTGCAATTTTATTTCGAAAATAATGGTTCTGTGCGGAATACGTATCGCGCACTACGTCCATTTTATTTTGATTAGCGATGAAGCGCACTTCTGGTTGAATGGTTACGTCAACAAACAAAACTGCCGCATTTGGAGTGAAGCTAATCCTCAAGTGTATGTCGAAACACCGTTACATCCAGAAAAACGACTGTTTGGTGCGCTTTATGGGCTGGTGGAATCATTGGTCCGTACTTCTTCAAAAACGATGATGGCCAGAATGTTACAGTCAATGGTGATCGGTCAAGACTATAGAGCCATGATTACTAACTTTTTCATTCCTGAATTCAACAACCATGATATCACGAACTGTGGTTCCAACAAGACGGCGCAACATGTCACACAGCTCGTGCCACAATCGATTTATTGAAAGACTTGTTTGGTGACCGCCTAATTTCATATTTTGGACCTGTGAATTGGCCTCCAAGATCTTGATTTGGTGATTTAACACCGCTAGACTACTTTCTGTGGGGCTATGTAAAGTCATTGGTCTATGCGGATAAGCGACAAACCCTTGACCATTTGGAAGACAACATTCGCCGTGTTATTGCCGATATACGGCCACAAATGTTGGAAAAAGTCATCGAAAATTGGAAGTCCAGATTGGAATACATCCGAGCCAGCCGTGGCGGTCATGTGCCTGAAATCACATTTAAAATGTAATGCCACAAGATTATCTTGCGGATGAATAAAATTCATGTCAATCGAATAATCCATCGTTGTTTCATTGCAATTTAAAGTTGTTCTATAGCTCTTTAAAAAACACCCTTTACAAGTAGGCATAATAAAAGATATAATTAAAATATTTAAAAAATTTGTCCATTTGAATCTTTTTTCTTGGAATCTACAAATGAAAAACAAAAAAAAACAAATAAATGCTGCGTTTTCTATCCATGAAGTCGACCCCTACGAAAACCAGAGTTTTTGTTTTTTCTTGCATCTTGTCATTTCTTTGACTCTCCGAAAGAGGAACTTATGCAATTACAAAAACTCAGGGCCGGCGTTAGGGGTGAAACAGTGAAGCGACTGTTTCAGGCGCCTCTATTCGAGGGGCGAGAATTAAGTCCAGTTTGTGGCCGCCTTTTCATATCTCTGAAAAAATATGGTCTAGATTTTTAAAAACAACATGAGGTTGATCCGCTCCGCAGAGTTTATCAACAATCCCTGCAATAAAAATCTCCAAACCGTCTTTCCCAAGCCGCCTGTTCAATAAATAACACATGGCAACCCAATCAATATAAGCAGCATTGCCTATTGCCCTAATTGAAAGAGGAATGAAATGTATTTCACAAAGACGAAAAACAACACTATCAGCGGAACACATGTTTTAAATCCCATTTAGTTTTCGAAGCTTTATACGTACGCTGTATATTGTGAAAGTGAATATCAGATATTACTTACGCATTGTTCATCCGCGTCGTAGAAATCCAGGAATAAATCAAGATACCTACAGCGTAAGTAGCTGTTTTATTTAATTGAAAAACCTTAAAAAACTGGCAAAATATTTTATATTGAAATAGTTCAATGTTCTTCATTCACTAGAATTTAATTTTTTTTGAGCAGATTACTAGATTCTTCATCGGAAGTAGAAAGCTCTGTATTTTCATTGGAGCAGGTGATGTTTTTTGGAAGAGGGGGTTATGGAGGTGGTAATATTGTTATTGTCACTTTTTCAGCAGGAGCGCTAAAAAATTGTTTGCTTCAGGCGCCAAAATTGCTCGTGCCGTCCCTGCAAAAGCTCAATTATTTTTGCCCCTGTAACAATTGCATGGCTGAATTTTTGAGTAAATAATTTTTTATTTATAATATTTTATCGATGAAATTCATTTGAACGTTACATACTCCGAGAAAGTGAAATTTACTGTTATTTTCTTGTTGATCTCCCTGTGGTGACTCTGCAATCCTGTAGATTGACTTCCTGCGGCCTTCTGGGTAAGGCCACAATGTCTGTTCCAAAACTAATTAGGCCATAACTTCGAGGTAAACAATATTGGAATTGCATTGAAGAGAATATTATGTAGACAGCTGTGAATATTTGTTTTATTTTGCGATGTTTTCCCCAGGAAAAGATTCACAAATATATTATCAAAAGAATAAATTTTAATGCTTTAATTATCGATAACTGGTTTCTGGCAGCGGAAAGAACACTCTGTCACTTGGCAACATTTTTTTTCATCTGGACATTCGTAGTCATAATGACATTCTTGATCTATTCCAATGATACATCCCAAATCAAATAACATGTTTTTTCGAGTAGGGCATTTTCCTTCTTTATCTGAAAATGTAGAATTTGATAGAATGAGAATTGGAAAATTAAAACATAACTAAGTAATTTATCAGAACGGTTGATTGGCCTGAAAGAAAAATACATTAAATGCTTACTTTCTCTAGACCAACATTTTTCTATCAGGACACATTTGAGGAACCTAGTATGGGTGCAGGTGCAATTGAAGCAATTGTCTATAATGCTGTCGCCCTCATTGCATATACCTATGAAATAGAAGTCATTAGTCATAATTTTAATTGCTTATTTTCATTGATACACGATAATTTTAAGAAAGTGCTACAATATATAATGCTGATGACTCCTCTTCTATCACAGAAGTTCTACACACTTTGAAAATAAGAAGAAAATCAGAATTTAAGATGCATTCCAGATAGTTGCGTGTTACCATAGTATAAGGAATGGAATCCTTTCCTTATACTATGGTGTTACACTGGAGCTTCATGCAGTTTCGAACTCAGGAATAATAATTAGGAATTTGGCGTTTAACTGCTGTCAGTGCATGAAATGATTTATCGTTTGCTTTAATACTATACTATTACCTAATTACCTATAATGTAAAAAGTGATCTGTCTAGATCGATCTATGAGTTAGATAGATCAGTTGGCAAGGCAAATTAGGAAACAAGGTAGATTAGGGAAAAAGGTAGATTCATTGGCAACGTAGATTTGAAGGTAAAGTAGATTTTTAGGCGAAGTGGATTTGTAGGCAAAGTGGATTTGTAGGCAAAGTAGATTGGTGGACAAAGAAGATTAATTTATTGGCAAAATAGATCTGTGGGGGAGTAGATCTATCGTCAAGATATATGAACTAGGTAGTTCTGTGGTGTGCACTGTATCAATCATTTGAGGGAACCTGGAAAGAGCTTCAACAAAAACTATTAGATGTAAAACTTTGCTTTCGCCGTTTTGCAATATATGGCTGTAGCGTGGTAGACGAAATAAATAGAACGTAGATGTCATACAATAAGCTTAGGTCTTTGTAAAAATAACGCCATCGAAATATCAGTCGATTTGTGTCTGCATAATAAATTTATTCCCGATTAAACATGTCAGCTTACGAGCCAAATTCTTGTCATTCGCGGGCGGTTTTAATTTTCTGCTTTAATATGAAGAAATCTACGGCTGAGGCTTATCGAAAGCTCTGAAATACCTATGGTGAGACCGATATTAGTGGTTTCAACGCTTCAAGAATGGCGATTTTGAGGTCAATGACCAAGAAAGAGAAGAGAAAAGGTTTTCGAAGATGTAGAATTTAAGGCATTACTTGATCAAGAATCGTGTCAAACGAAACAAGAATTGGCAAGATCATTGGGAGTGACGCAACAAGCCATTTTAAAACGCATGAAAGTCATGGGAATGATTCAGAAACAAGGAATTTGGGTGCCGTACGATTTGAAGCCGAGATATGTTGAACGGCGTTTGTTTGGTTGTGAACAGCTGCTTGCAAGGCAAAGACGTAAGGAATTTCTGCATCGCATTGTGACTGGAGTCAGCACATCATGATCAGAAAATCATGGGGATATCCTAGCCATGCTTCCACGTCGACTGCCAAACCGAATATTCACGGTTCCAAGATTATACTCAGTGTTTGGTGGGGCCAGCTCGGTGTAGTGTATTATGAGTTGTTGAAACCGACTGAAACAATCACAGGTGATCGTTATCGAACGCCATTAATGCGTTTGAGCCGAGCATTGAAAGACAAATAAAATAACGAGAGACATGATAAAGTGATTACAATACTTTGAATCATAAATATAATATAATACAGTTTTTCACAATGAAGCCTCGAATTTCGGAATGAATCACTGAAAGCAAAGTTGTACGCCTTTGTACAATATTCTCTCTATACACCGAGATCGAAAGTTCTTAACTAACAATCTTAAAATCTCAAGTTTTTGATATCTTGACAATTTGTCCTCCTTACTGGAATACTGCATAATTAAAGAGAGCTTCATGTAGCATAGGATTGTTTTTTATGTATTTCATTAAAGTTATTCATTCGAGAATTTGGTGGTTATACTGCCATCAAACTCAAAATACGAGGGTGAATCGAATATGAAAGAGACTTAATTTTTTTGTGATTTATTTTCATTTCGAACGCAAAAAAGAATATAGTTTATTTTTCTACATAATCTCCTGATTTGGAAACACATTTTCCCATCGGATAGACAGCTTTCCAATTCCTTCCACGTAGAAAGATGCAGGTCGTGTCTGCAGCCAATTGCGCACGTAGGCTTCAACCTCAGCATCACTATCGAATTTTTGGCCTCCTTGAGAGGGTCGAACACATGAAGGCCACAGGGTGACAGGTCTGGACTGAAAGGAGGGTATTCCAATGTTCCCACCCCAGTTGCTCCAATTTTTCCCTAGTCAAGGCTGCTGTATGGGGGCGAGCATTGTCATGGAGAAGAACCACCTCCCTGATCGACAAACGTGACTTGGTTTTCACTGGTCCAGGTTCTCCTTGTTTTCCCCATTCCATACTCGTTTGATTAAACTCTTGGGTGTAGTGGTGCACTCATGTTCCATCACAGGTGATAATGTGAGTGAGAAATTGATCTCTTTGTTCCTGAAATCATGCAAGTTGACGCCCACACACATGAAGAATTTGTTTACAACACATTGCGCAGTTGAAGGAGGTACCTCTTCGCCGACATCGTGATGGTGGACACTGAGAGGGGCAAGGAGATAAGCCCACGTGCTTCCCTAACTCCTGACAAACTTACCCAACAACAAACAAAGTTCTTCCCCCACTATCGTGCCTGACGGGCGAAAAGTCTCGTTTATAAAGGGTGTTTTTTTTAGAGCTATAGAACTTCAAATTGCAATAAAACAACGATGGATTATTCGATTGACATGAATTTTATTTATCCGTAAGATAATCTTGTAGTATTACATTTTAAATATGATTTCTGGCATATGGCCTCCACAGCTGGCTCGGATGTAGTCCAATCTGGAAGTCCAATTTTCGATGACTTTTTCCAACATTTTATTCCGTATATCGGCAATAGCACGGCGAATGTTGTCTTCCAAATGGTCAAGGGTTTGTGGCTTATCCGCATAGACCAATAACTTTACATAGCCCCACAGAAAGTAGTCTAGCAGTGTTAAATCACAAGATCTTGGAGGCCAATTCACAGATCCAAAACGTGAAATTAGGCGGTTACCAAAAGTTTCTTTCAATAAATCGATTGTGGCACGAGCTGTGTGACATGTTGCGCCGTCTTGATGGAACCACAGCTCCTGGATATCATGGTTGTTCAATTCAGGAATGAAAAAGTTAGTAATCATGGCTCTATACCGATCACCATTGACTGTTACGTTCTGGCCATCATCGTTTTTGAAGAAGTACGGACCGATGTTTCCACCAGCCCATAAAGCGCACCAAACAGTCAGTTTTTCTGGATGTAACGGTGTTTCGACATACGCTTGAGGATAAGCTTCACTCCAAATGCGGCAGTTTTGTTTGTTGACGTAGCCATTCAACCAGAAGTGCGCTTCATCGCTAAACAAAATAAAATGGACGTAGTGCGCGATACGTATTCCCCACAGAACCATTATTTTCGAAATAAAATTGCGATCGGTCGCCATCTTGAACAGTAATGCCAACTTAAAGTTATATACCTCGAAAAAAAAACACCCATTATTTGATACATCCTCGTACTTATCTAAACATAAACCATTAATTATTACCTCCTCTTGGATTGAAGCAGTTGGAGTAAGCCACACAAGCTGTTCGACCGCCTTGGCAAATACAGAGTGTGCACGAGTCATAAAAAAATGTATCTTGATCGCAAGCATGTCCTCTCATATCTGAAAGATTATATTCTGTTGAATGAACAAAGATGAAAAATAAACACATTCCTAATAAAAGTCAGGAGCTTTCAAATGCTTTTTTTCAAATCTCACCTACTCATGTCATTTGTTCACGAAAACAGGGATTGGGCCATGGAATCACTTTCTGGAGAAGTATTCCATAGGAAAGCAAGTCATCTTCAACAAACGAATAAATCTAGAGAAGCACTGACTTTTTGAGCTTTTGAGTGCTCATTCATTTTTTGGACACCACAGAATTGTCGTATTATGCGATATATGATTTATTATGATGTCATCGTTTATTTAATCTAGATCCATACCCGAAATTTCAGCTTTCTAGGTTTCCAAGTACCGAACTAGTATCTCATGATTTGGAAATAAAGAGCTATTATTATTATTAATATTAACTGATGAATGATGGAGCTGTTTTGCACAAAACGAGAAGTAAATCAATCAATTACTCGAAAAACGGCAAACCGAAAAAATAACAATATAGAGGTTGTTCCATTTGAGATATCGAAGTTGGTAATACTTTTTGATATAAGCGGCAACACTGCAGCGCTGAAAATATTTCAGATCGATAGAGCAAGGAACCAAATTTTCAATAAAATCGTACCTTCCGTTCTCCGTAAAAGTCGAGGGTACCATCGACCGTGGCCCACCCTGTATATCAATGAGTGTTTTATATCACCAGTTTAAATATACCACATAAAGGATATTGTAAGTGATTTCTTATTAACAGGATTTACTGAATTTGATCTGAAGTAATACTCCTATCCTTTCAACTCTTTATACCTGATAATACTTCTGAAGCAACATTGAAGAGACCAGCTGGAAACTTTCAGATGAGAACTTACAAACTGTTACTTAGTCTATTTTATTCAAAATTTATATCATAATTTTTCATTTTCATTTTCATTAGTGGTTTAAATTCGACTGCGGATTCACAATTTTACATATAGGTACAAATTGAATTTAAACCTAGTCCGACTTTTTCACGGTTTTTGTAACACGATAAACATGAAATTATGTGTGAAGGTCGATTCATATTATCCGACACGTATTCTATATAATCTGAATCACATGCTGTATCATGATACTAATGAAAAGAAAAAATTTGGAGGGCAATTGCCGACAAATTGCAATTTATTCACTTTTGAATTTATCAGAAAAACAATTTGACAGAATATTATACAGGGTGATTCACCGGGATGGCCTATTGAACGTTTATGGAAAACTATCAATAATTTTTAGCTGAAAATTTGCATGTTGGGGTTTGAGACAATAATCTTTCCCCCTAAAATATTTTCAGATCTCTACAACTTCCGGTTATACCGGAAACAAACTGCTACTTCCTTATTTCAAATAGCACACCCAATATATTATTGCATCATTAGATAGCTTTTTTGATGGCAATTTCGGCAATATGCCCTACCTTGGGTAAAAACTCAACGGTTCATGAGTTATTGGGATTCTTATGAAAAAAATGCTGGAGATGAGGACTCACATTTTTTTGAATATTTCAGCAGAAAAAGCTTTTTTCGAGAAAATATTTTTCTTTTTCGATTCTGCAAATACGTAGAAGTATTATAAGACTGTTTGCTGTTTGAACCAAAAATGTACAGGGTGTTCATAAGAAGATCAAGAACTTGGACAACACAAATTCATCAAAACTTAAGATTTTCAAATTAGAACCTATATTTTTCATTTTTTCAGTCGATTCTACGTACAAAAATAGTGGGGTTACTTAAGCAAACCCTTTACCTAAAATGAATACTTCAACAGTACGTTATGTTGCCACATATGTACACCATAGGATGTTGTTAAAATAATTTTTGTGTATTATGTATTAGAGGATACTTTTCTGGGAGTATTCCTGTTTGTATCCCGAAACTGAATAAATAAATAAATAAATAAATAAATAAATAAATAAACAGTTATCGAGGAAGAACTTTAAATGAGGAAAAACCGCTATTTATGACAGTGTGAATAACTGTCTGTGACTTCCGGAAAACACAGAAAGAAACTAAAATTCGATGTTTGGATAACTAAAATTTACATTTCATAAATTTTAATTAATTTTTCGTTGGTATTGTTGAGAAATCCATAAACCATCAGTACAATTTTCAATTACGATTACAATTCTTGGTATGTCAAATTTAGTTTTGGAAACATCGAATTTTAGTTTTTCCTGTGTTTTTCGGAAGTCACAGACCACTCAACACAGTTATAAATAGCGGTTTTTCCTCATTCAAAGTTCTTCCTCGATAACTCTCAAAGTATTCATTTTAGGTAAAGGGTTTGCTTAAGTAACCCCTACTATTTTTGTACGTAGAATCGACTGAAAAAATAAAAAATATAGGTTCTAATTTGAAAATCTTGAGTTTTGATTAATTTGTGTTGTCCAAGTTCATGATCTCCTTACGAACACCCTGTACATTTTTGGTTCAAACCGCAAACAGTGTTATAATACTACGTATTTGCAGAATCGAAAAAAAAAAAAATTTTCCCGAAAAAAGCTTTTTCTGCTGAAATATTCAAAAAAATGTGAGTCCTCATCTCCACCATTTTTTTATAAGAATCCCAATAACTCATGAACTCATGAAGCTATCTAATGATGCAATAATATACTGGGTGTGCTATTCGAAATGAGGAAGTAGCAATCTGTTTCCGGTATAACCGGAAGTTGTAGAGATCTGAAAATATTTTAGGGAGAAAGATCATTGTCTTTCCAGGCGCGGATCCAGGGGGGGGGGAACTGGGGGAACGTTCCCCCCCCCAAATGGCCCAGGCACCTCTTAAATTTTGCCGGCCCTCCTAGAATTTGGCATAATAAGGCTCAAATAATTACAAGATCAGCAAAAATTTCACCTTGTGAAAACCCATATTAAAGAACGCCAAAAAAATGACGTCCCAAAATGGCGGAAGTGCCTGGGGTCCACATTTTCAGTATGTAAAAGTTCCCCCCCCAAAAGTGGGTCCTGGATCCGCGCCTGTGTCTTTCAAATCCCAATATGCAAATTTTCAGCTCAAAACTATGATTAGTTTTCTATAAACGTCTAATAGGCCATCCCGGTGAATCACCCTGTATATTATTGCCACTCAAGTCTACCTGGAAACGATTGAAAAAATGTTTTGAAACTGTTCCGTACAGTGAATGCTCCTAATGAATTACTACCGCCCTGTCTGTCTAGAACAGATCGATAAATTTCGATTCATTTTTATTTTCAACATGTAGTGAATATCCTGAATCAGCCCCAATAAAATTATGTAATATTCACATAATATATTCAATTTTCAAAATAATTTGGTCCACGAATTCTGGTTTTAAGTATCTGAATTCTTCTATTAAAAATACGAAATAGTTGAGAGAGAATCCTAAAAGCATTTTCTACCACTGTTCTAGCTTTTGATAATCTGTAGTTTCTCAATGTCCATCACATCGAGTTCCTGTATATGCGGTCTCATCACATAAGTCTTCAAATGAAACGCCTCATCACCAACTATAACATGTGGCACTTTCTCTGTCATGCCTGGTCTTCTAAATAATAAAGAGCTTCTTTTTCTATTTCAACATTTTTTCACAATTCGTCCACTGCTTGAATAAAACTAAAACGCTCCTTGAATGAGTATATGAACGCGCTCTCCGTTCCGAAAATCGATACGCTTGGTGTCTGAAACGATACGTGTCGGACAATATGAATCGCTTGAAATTCAGCTTTTTCAGATGTAGAGAACGCATTGAGTATCCGTTACTGTGAAATTACCGGGATCTCAATATTTCGGGTTCCGCATGTGCGGTTTTCATTCAATTTGGTATGTATATGAAGGTTAGGAGAGGAGAGGTTCCATTTCAGTTTTATCGAATATAGGGTATGCGTTTAGAATGCCTGAATAACCATTGATTTATTTTGCTTCATGCCGTTCACTGAAATGCAATCGAGTTGGAATACCTACCTTTTTGAAATTCTATATCCACACAAACGGAATGTTGTAATGGGCGATCGCAATAACATCTCTGTTCGTCAGACATCCATATCATTTTCGACGGACAAACAGCTGAAAAAGATATAGAGGGTTATCCGTTTTGTGGTTGCGAAAGTAAAAGTTAATAAAACACACTTTCATTCAGAATATCGATCAAATTTTCATTTCACTATAATTCTCTGACCTTGCCATTATGTGTCAAATAAAAATCATTCAAATGTCCTCCACGTAATCTCTTACAGAACTCGATTCTTGTGAGATAGTTTTGGATGACTCGTCGGGAAATATATCACCAATAACTTGAGGAATGTTGTCTTATAGATCTTCAATGGTCTGAGGATTAGGTATCGGCATAAACACGATTTTTGCATAATCTCAGGGCCGACGTTAGGGGTGAAACAGTGAAGCGACTGTTTATTTCTAAAAAATATAGTCTTGATTCTTAATAACAACATGAGGTTGCTCCGCTTTGCTGCGTTTATCAACATTCCCTGCAATAAAAATCTCCAAACCGTCTTCACTAAACCGTCTGTTCAATAAATAACTCATGGCAACCTAACCAATATAAGCAGTATTACCTATTACCCTAATTGAAAGAGGGATGGAATATATTCCACAAAGACGAAAAACAACACGTCGAATTACGTGGAAGTTGTTTACACATTCAACATATGGATAATTCCTACGATTCTGGATTCGAAACTAGACTGATAAATGCTTAAAATGTTTTCAGCCGAACATATGATTTTAATCCCATTTAGTTTTCAAAGCTTTGCAGACCTTACCGCCCTTTGTTTCTTGTTGTGTGATAGGTAATCTTTCATCGATCGTACGCAGTGTCTTGTAAATGTGAGAATCAGATATATTACTTACGCATTGTTCATCGGCGTCGAAGAAATCCAGGAATTCATTGTAGGTAAAAATGTCCGAAAAAAAGAAACCCAGTGGAAACGACTTTAGAAAGAAACGATAAGCAAAAACGCTAGAGAAATCAAAAATGGTGGGGGGTGGTGTTATTGATACTTTTTCAGCAGGGGCGCCAAAAAATTCTTTCCTTCAGGCGCCAAAATTGCTGGCGCCGGCCCTGCATAATCTCACAAAACAAAATTCAAAGGCGATAAATCGCAATATCTTAGAAGCCAATTCAGATCGCCGAATCGAGGAATTACGCGTTCTGAGAATCAGGGTCGGCGCGAGTAATGGCGCCTGAAGCAAATAATTTTTTGTCGCCCCTTGCTGAAAAAGCATACACATTAACATGACCTTAATATAATAATAATAATAATAATAATAATAACTTTAATCGACTTTAAGGAAAGTCGATAATAATATTTATTGCCATCAAAAAAAATTGTAATTACATGACTCGTCAATAAGAACGTAAATACAAGTATATAACAAACAAATCTAAAATCTATACAAGATACCTAACACTTTAAAATTTAAAAGGATTTTACAATTATATTACATTACCCAGTCAAAAAATTCATTAACATAATAGATAGTTTTCTCCAACAAGAGGTTCCTAACTTTTCGAGTGAAACTTCCATGAGGTAAGTTCTTCAGATTGTCCGGAATGTTATTGTAAAATCTTAAACACCAGAAATTAACTGCGACTTGCGTTGTTTTCAGTCGATGATATTCTACCACCAAATCATTCCTCTTTCGCTAATACTGAGATTCATCGACACATATGCTTGATTGTTTGAAATTAATATTTTGTATTTGCTCTTTCTCAAAAGAATATATATATATATATATATATATATATATATATATATATATATATATATATATATATATATATATATATATATATATATATATATATATATATATATATATATATATATATATATATATATATATGGGTGACAATCGCCATTTCTCAAGAATTTTTCCCTATTGCCATGGACGTATTTCAGACACTCCAATATATATACAGACGTTACGGTAAGTATTCTTTCTCTCTTAAAATATTCTCGACAACTTGTTATCTTAGATATGCCACATAAAATTCTAAGAGCTTCCTTCTGTTTCAGAAGAATTCTACTCAGTCCAGGACTATGTCCCCATAATATAATGCCGTAAGTCGCAATTGAATGAAAATTGGCATAGTAAGTTGTCTTGCAGATGCTTCCTGTGCTGATCTCCTTCATACGTCTAACAGTAAACAGAGCTGTTGATAATTTACCGGTCAAAGTTGTTATGTGGCCATTCCAGCTTAGGTTATCCTGAAAAGTTATCCCCAACAGATTCAAAGATCCCGCTTCGTTGTCACCCAATACAAACTTCAGCTTTTGTGTCTTTGTCATGTTCACTCTCAGTCCATTGACGTCAAACCAGTTCTCCGCCGATCGCAAAGACGCTTCCGACTGCTCCCTCAAGACATCACGGTTTGGTGCGAAATTTAAAATGCTGGTATCGTCGGCGTATAGAGAAATAGCACCAGAGGAAACATTCGCTGGTAAGTCGTTGATGTATATCACGAAAAGAAGAGGCCCCAGAATGGAGCCTTGTGGTACACCCATATTAACACTTCTCTCATCTGAAATACCATTTTTCCATGTAACAATTTGACTCCTGTCTGTCAGATAAGAATTGAACATTCCAAGAGCCATGCCTCTCACTCCATAGTATTCCAATTTCACCAACAATATCTCTCGCACAACACAATCGAAGGCCTTGCTGAGATCCAAGGCCATCACTTCAGATATTTGTTTTCCATCTAAAGCCTCCGAAATTCCCACCACAAGCTCAATCAATGCTGTAGCAGTAGATCTTCCAGGTCTAAATCCATGTTGTGAATCACTGATTGCCCCCTGCTTGTCAAGAAACGCAAGCAATCGACTCTTCAACACCTCCTCCAATATCTTCGACATGGCCGGTAAAATGGAGATCGGCCGATAATTGTTACAGTCATTTATGTTTTCTTTTTTGTAAATTGGGACTACCCTGGCCACCTTCAATCTTCGAGGAAATACACCCTGAACAATACACATATTAAAAATCTCGCAAAGAGTGGATGAAACAATAGGAAATACCCTCTTCAATATTTTAACGTTCATCCCATATATACCTGAAGACTGTTTATTTTTGAAATTCAAAACGATCTTCGTCAACTCCTCCAGTGATACAGGTCTCAAAAACAAGGATTTATACGTTGGTGAACTCACCCTATGAAATATGAGTAATCGCCTTGCCTCCTCCTCTGAAGATGCACATTGGGCAGAAACTGTTTCACCAACCCCCGCAAAAAAATCATTCATTTCATCAGTGGTCAAAGAACTCTTATTTTCAACATTCTGCCTAGATTTACCGGTATTCCGTCTAATAAGCTCCCAGATTGTCCTCGATTTATTCTCTGCAGCCTCTACAAACCTAGCACTCCTAATCTTTTTGGCGTTCCCATAGCTGTTACGAAGGGCCTGTTTGAGAATAGACAGTAGTTCATAAGAAGGTTTATCTTTTTTAACCTGATGTATCGTCTGGGCGGCATCAACTGCTCTCTTGAGACCGTCAAGGTCTGATTTGGTACGGGGACGACTAGGACTGTGGCCACTTTGGATGGTAACTTTGGGAAAACACATATCAAAATTGCGCTGAAATTCGTCATGAAAGTTTTCATAGTATTTTTCAGCATCTTCGTTTTTCAGATTTCCCCAGACAATGTTACTCAGGCATTCACAGAATTTTTCAACATTCTCATCAGATATTACATGTTTCACTACAACTCTTTCTACCCTTTCAGGTTCCACGTGATCCAGCACAATCTCCTGAGCCATATGGTCAGAGAGATATGGCTCAGTAACTTCAAAACGGTAAGTTGAATCTTCGAAATTGGTGACAATATTATCAATACATGTGCGTGAACTAGATGTAACTCGACTTGGCTCATCAAAAACAACACTGAGACCATATGAACGAAGTAACTCTATTAGTTCCCTTCTATCTTTACTCTCCTTGAGGAAATCTACATTGAAGTCTCCCAAAACACAAACAGGACTATGATCTGTACTCTGTACCTGGTTTAAGCTCTCGTTGAGTATAGAGAGGAAACATTCGAAATTACCGATTATTAACCTATCAATCGATAATAAATTAGTAGGATCCCACTACAGGATAAGAACTTCTGAATGACGGCGAAAACTACTTAAGGTTAAGAAAAATTTGTTCTGCTGAAAACATTTGGCATTTAACAAAAACTAGTTTTGAATGCAATATCGTATGATTTTCCATATGTTGAATGTGTAAACATCGGCTTCCAAATATTTCGAAAGTGAAGGTAATGATGTTTTTCGCCTTTGTGGAATACATAATGGTTTCATTCCTCTTTCAATGAGGATATTACAGAATTTTTGTTTATATTAGGTGGGCTTCCATGTTTTATTTATTATACAGATCGCTTGGCGAAGGCGGTTTGAAAATTTTTATTAAAGGATATGTTGACAAACGCTGCGGAGCGGAACAACCTCATGTCGTGTTTAAGAATCAAGGATGAAATATGAAAATACGGCCATCAAACTGAGCCGAATACTGTTTCACCCCAAACGCCGGCCCTGCTGGGAATTGTTCTTGCAATAAAGCCAAAACGGGCCGTATTGTGTGGCTCTTTGGTTCTTCGCATCATCTTGCTGAAACCACATCTCTCCCAATTCCATATCATTAATTTCAGGGGCAAAAAAAATCGGTACCTAATCATTTGGCTAGAGCGATGAGAATTAACGATTTTCTTCTTTTTCTTAGTGCGGCGCTCATCCAGCCGAACTGAGACTCAGTGGCCCATTGTTCATCCGCATCGTTCTGAGATGAGAGAGAGAGAGAGAGGTGAGACTCAGATCCTTAGAAATGCAGACAAAAATGTCGCGAGCCCTCTCACCATAGGAATAGTAGGTGTTAGATTTCCTAGATGTGTTAACCTTAACCCAATTGAGTCACCACAGTTGAATAATATGTGTTCGACCGTTTCATCAGTGCTCCTGCACCAGCGGCATAGAGAGCAGCTCATCAATCCCATTCTCTTCAAATGTTTATTGAATAGGTGACCAGTCAATGCGCCGTTTACCAGACTAAGTTATTTCCTCTATAGCAACAAGAGTCTTTTGACCTCAGGGCACGAGGACGGTCTCTCAATGAAAACCTCGATCACCTTAGCCTATCTCCTGTGCTCCATTCCGAGAAAAATTTCTTGTTCAGCCAACTCCTGAAGAAGCTTCTGACAGATATGCGACAGATTGGCAACGTAGGCTCCGGACCTACAAATGCTGCTGCGTATGGGCCGAACATCAGATTACTTTCAAAAAGTAACCAGCACCCAGCTCACGCAGAGCTTTCCTGCACTCCTCTACTTATAAAGAGTCAACTCTAACGTCGGATAGAGATTTCAGAGTTCCCTGACTGTCGCAGCATATGTAAATGTGCTCGCCATTGTATCCAACGGTTTTAGTGACGCCTTTTTTATTTTGGAAGAAGCAGGGGCCAATCCCTCTACCAGACCGAATGGAATAGCCTCTCAGCAGTTACATAAGGGTTTTCAATTCCCCATTTGTCAAAATATACATCCAAATGCAAATTTTATCTCAATTGGACCTACTATTTCGAATTTAATACAAATGAAAAACTTCGAATCGCCATATTTACAGAACCCCTAGTCAGATTTTGCCTAGTAACGAACGCAACCGTGACAATCGAGATCCGAACTACACTTTGTCACTTATTTCAAGTTTCAATAGATCCTTCCGTGTGATAGTAGGTAGGTAATAATAATAATAATGAACCTATCCATATTATTAAGGATATACTGAATTTAAATAATGCAAAACGATATTGAGTTTTTTATTTTCAATTACTGAAATCGTTCATAACATGAATTGTTCTATATTTCACATCGAGTGAACTCCTTTCACAGTTCAACCAAATTCTGAGGTGAACTTTGCATCAAATAATTAATGGCGAATATTTGAGACGACAATTTCATTATTACCAGACCTCTAGAAGGTCAGACGAATCGATATTATTTCGTCTAAGACCTAAAGCAAAGAAAATTGGGCGAAGGGACAGGTTGGTTTTGATTTGATTGAGTTGGTTATTAATTTCGGTGTAAACTTCGGTTTCTCAAATTCTTCGCATTTTTTCGACAATTTATAACTCCCCATAGAATGTTAATGACCTTTCAACGAGATTGATATTTTATGAAAATATGCACAAATAGGTACTCATAGAAGTGAATTTCTCTGCATGCATTAATAGAATTAATAGAAATGAATTTATTGAAGAACATGGAACTGAAATTCATGTCAAAATCATCTTTTATGGGCTACTAGTATTATTATTAGCCCTGAGTTTTAAGAAATACTTGAATGAATTTGACACCCGTTGGACTTCTAGTTTGTGAGATATAGCATTTTGAGTGTAGATAACTTGTTAGTTGTGTTAGTTGAAAAAATTTGACAAAAAAGAATTACATATGTTAATAAAGCATTGCTTTTTGAAACCCTTCAATATTATGTCAGCTTATTCTGTAAACAAACACAAAACCAATCACTACACCTTTACGGGGAGACAGAGTTTTTGTAGGGGTTTATCTGTGTATCATACGTTGAAATGTGTGATGCCCCGTTCACATTTACTCTGCTAATACTGAGAATAATCTACACATACTTTATTGTTTGAGGATAATATTTTTTACTATTGCCCGCTTCTTTCCACCAGAACTTTTTTTTTGCTGAACAACTGGTAGTTCAAAAGAAATGTGAAAAGAAACTCTGGTCCAGTACTACAGTTTTTTGTTTCTTGTCTTTTCTTGTCAAACAATTCTTCAGTAAACCTCAGAAAAATTCAAATAATTATAAGATCCAGTAAGCTATGATAAATAAATTGAATATAAGTTTTGGTAGTTATTTACCCAATCTGTAGAGAATAATAATAAAGGTTCGATAAACTGTTATGAGCTCCACAAAAAAGTAGGATATAGATAATTTCGAATAAAAGTCAGCTTTTTCAGATAAAGAATACGCTCAGAGCATGAGGGATTTTCATATCTCTCGTTCTACATGTGATGTTAATGAAAAATTACATGAATATTCAGATCGGACAGTAAGTGCCACTTTTAGTTATTTCAGATGTCTTGCTCATGCGCAAACTTGAATAATGATATTTCGCGTTCTACTAGTTCGATATCAATGGAATTTGTATAGGTATTCTGCTTGAATAATTCCAGGAATTTCCGATTTCTCTGCGCTAGTTCACCGAATATACAGGTGTTCCTGAATTGGAGGTACAGACGAATATGACAGATTCCTCGAATCATTTTAAGGAAAAAATTCCTTCGAACATAGGCCCACAAACGCATTGTTTTCGAGATGCAGGCTGCTAAAATTTTTAGTAACATGTAGTTTTGTCGTTTCTACTACCAATTTCGAGAAAAAAATTCCAAACAATTCTCTAGTAATCCTTAGGAAAATCCAAATTATTATAAGGATTCAGTTAGTAAGCTGTGATGAATATTTCAATCATAAGTTTTGGAACTTCTTCAACCAATCTTTAGAAAAGATTGATAAAAATTCGATAAACTGGTATACTCATCACAAAAAAGTAGGGCTACAAGAAACAATCTGTATATCGAAAACAAAGCATTTGAGGGCCATGGATATAGGACATTTTCCTTGAAATTATCTGAGAAATTCTTGTAATTCCATTTGAAGAAACACCCGGTATATCATTTCCTCATAATGTCTGTTATTTTCGCATTTTGAACTGGGAATTTTCTCAAACTATAAGGTTTGACTAACTGATGACAAATTTGTTCTCAAATTTGATTCTATCCGTCTGGCTAAACATCTGTAATCATGGCTTAATATATTTGTGGTTTATTACGCTCTACGAGTGTAAATTTTTTGGTGGGACGTCCTCAACAAATGTTAAAGGAGCTCCTCTTAACACCGTCCTTTTCTATTGCACCCACAGAGGTCGCTAGCTAGCTCGTGAGAGGTCTAAAGGGGCGCCACCGATTCTTGAGAAGACCTGTGACAACGCCAGGCAGTGGTGAATCGGAACATGCAATGCTATAATGGTGGAGGAGGAGAGGTTATTAGGGTGAATCATAATCACTCAAATTTTCTTTATCTCTAAAACTATAATTATTTAAATAACCAAGAAATATATTATATATAGTGGAATTTAACGAGCTCTGCGGGGTAACAATAAACTTATCAGGGAAATATTATAGTTCTTTACTGTGGTAACCTCCAGTACCGTATCTAGGGCGTGGCAAAGGTGGCATTTGCCACGGGTGCAAGGTCTGCAGGGACGCCCAAAAATATCACTAGAAGAAAATATTGGAGCACCAGACATAATAATTCGAAAGAACACAACTCGGTTTTCATGTACCTATACGCCTCGCAACGAGCAATGCCGAGGAATCTAGAAACCAAGGACAGAGATCTTTCTTTTTTCTTGGGGGGGTTTTCGAAAAAAAAATTCTTTTTACAACAACGTTTACTCATATCTGTAATGTGAGAAAAAGAGGTTTGATAACGAAGTTGGAACTTAATTACTCAAATTATTTTTTTTTTATTACCAATTCGATTGTTCTCACCTTATACTGGGTTTTCCTAAAACGGAGTTACGAAAGATAATATTCCTTGGATATTTAAAAAAAAAAGTTCCATAAACATGAGCCCGCAAACGCTTTGTTTTCGAGATACAGGGTGTTTCTTGTATATTCATACTTTTAAGTGATGCTTATATTTATTATTATTGTGGGTCATAATGTACATATTGGGATTAATAAACCTTATTATTATTATTATTAGTTTATCGGATCTTTATTAATCTTCGCTACAGAATTTGTTGATGAGTACCATAAGTTATAAATAATTTATTCATCACAGCTTACTAACTGGATTTTAATAATAGTTTGGATTTTCCTAAGGATTACCAGAGAGCTGTTTGAATTCGTTTTTCGAAATCGATAGCAGATACGACAAAACTACAACAAACCAAAAAGTGTTGTACTAGACCAGAGTGTCTTTTCACATTTTTCTATAGAACCAGTGCTTCACCAGAAAATATTTCTGGTGGAAAGAAGCAGGTACCCTTTCGGAAAAAATATCACCCTGTAGATTTGCATACAAAATAAGCATATCACGAAATGAAAACTTCAAATCGGAAGATTTATGCCAATTCAAGTTAAATATCCTGTGAAAGGAAGGTGCTATGAGAAAAAAACTTTAACACCGGTATCTCAAAACCAAAGCGTTTGCAGATTCATGTTATAGGACATTTTCTCAAAATGATCTGAGAAATCTGTCATTTTCATTTGTACACATTAGGAACACCCTTTAGATATAATCAATTCAAAACTGATATCTGCACAATTAAATTGCAATTCGAATGAATCATAATAAATTGTATTATACGGCCCAGACAATTTTCCGATGCGAATTACTCAGTTCAGTATTTTGATAACTACAGTATTGAAATTTTATGATGAGAATGAAACAAAAAACCGAAAACAACGAGTAAGTGCATACCGATTACGAATGCAAAATTTACAGATGGCAAATAAGGGGCGATACCGACAAAGCGGTTAGATACAGAAAAATAATAAACCTCGGACATAGATGTGCTCGTAGTGCAGTAAAAGTACTCATCTTGAAAGCGATAATAAACTCATAAACCGTAAAAGGGTCCGATTTTGTACTCCGTGTCGATTTAAGAGGAAAGTAAAATGATTATTGGTTCTTTTTATGGAAAAATTTTCGTTTTTCGTCTTTGCGAGAATTCTGAAATTTTATATTTTGGAAATATTGCATGGGGTGAGGGATAATTACCACCCATTTCTACGCCCTTGCTGGAAACATTGAAAATATTGCTAGCCTTCCCTAGAATTTGCGTACTAAGCATAAAATAATCACAAAATATATGACTTAAGTTATGAACAAAAAAGTACCATAAGGAAATATAATCGATGAAAAAAAATCTTCGAAAATGGGGGGCGCTGTCTAAGATATTGCCACAGGCGCAATAGTACCTAGATACGGCTCTGGTAACCTCTGTGAATAATGAAATACCTAAATAATCAAAAGATGACAATGTGTAACTTTCAAATAATTCGCTCAGATTTGAATGAATTGTAGGTAGAGAGAAATGCTCTTACAGAGAAATAATATGGTAGAATTTATAGTTAATACTACTTATTGGATCTGAAATTACTCATAGTTCCCGTTTACTAACTCGAATTTGAACTAGTTGAGTTCCTATGTATGAACTACCTAACGCCTAAACATCTCAGCGGCCAGATTACAACTTCGATTCCTGGTCCTCGACTCGAACACTGCGGATGCTGCTCCACCAATACTCAATAATCCTCTACTCTGTTCCGCAGGGATTGACGATCAAGGGGATTCATTCAATTTCTCTAGATTTCTGGACTTGAAAAATTCGAAGATACTTCTCCAAAATTTATACAATAATAATCCAGCACGTCGTTTACGACATAACTCAGCTTAAAAACGTTGTAAAAACGGAAAAAGCAAATGACAGGATAGAGAAAGAAACCAGAAACACATATGTTAAGTACCGTCGCCAAATTATCCGCAAATGCGATAAGGAAAAACCTCCATGATGTTTCCAAATTTTGAATTGAGAATTTTCCATTCAATCTATTTGGGCTATTTAATAAATTGAAATTACTTCTCTTCGATAAGAAACTCCGTTTTCATTCAGCTGACTTACCTCTATTCTATACCAATTCTCATAATCTATGTAAACAAGAAGGCCGACCGAGCATCGAGTGCTTTCAGAAAATACACTAGTGGAATAAATCACAGGATCAAAATAAAATTCGAAATTTTAAGTGGATTTTCAAATGGCTGTATTTTCGATAACAATGGTCGTATCTCAATCTGAAAAAAAATTTTTGAATTTTTGAAGCTTGAAGTTCATAGTTTAGAGATCTCATGATGAAAAAATTTTTCAAGCAACGTGTACCGCTCAATCCCAATGAATACAGTATCTAAAATTATTGCGAAATTTTTTCAGTTTTGGAATTTTTTTCCAACTTAAGCACTGTATGGATGAGATAACTTGTTCATTCAGCTTCAATATCCTTTTTTCAAAATTTCGATATGAACACTTCTCACTGACATATCGAACTTTGAATTGAAAAGGACATTTTTGTCTTCAACCATGAATATCTCACCAATCAATGATTGCACAGAACATTTGAGGGATAGTTTGAAATCTTGAATGAATTCTTCACAAGAAGTAGCTATTGGATTTTCGGAAAAAAATTATTTTCGGTCTCTAGATTAATTTGAAAAATTGAAAAAAAAAGATCTTTCGGAGGCTTTTTAGATAATCAAGCGCTGAATCGAAAATATCGAAAAAACTATCAATGTTAAGTATGCGTTTTACAGTTCAATATCACCACAAATATCCCAGAGAATTTCAATTCCATCCATGGAGCGATTTTTTTGTTTCATTCGATCGAATTTACAAAAAAATATCCATGTAGTGGTTAAGTTAGAAAAAAAAAATTCAAGTCCGTATGCCAAATATAAAAAATAAAAAATTTCGCAGAAATTTTAGATACTGTATTCATGAGGATTGGGCGGTACACGTTGCTTGAAAAAATTTTTCATCATGAGATCTCTAAACTATAAACTTCAAGCTTCAAAAAGTTTTTCTTCAAATTGAGATACGACCATTGTTATCGAAAATACAGCCATTTAAGAAACCGCTAAAATTCGAATTTTATTTTGATCCTTCAATTTATTCCATTAGTATATTTCAGGGTTGTGTAACTTCGATAACTTCGAACCACTGATGGAACCATCAGTATGGAAACTTAGTGATTCCCGTCGTATACACCTCCTACCTCCATAGCGAAGCGTTGTGACTTTAGTGTAAGACGGTTGAGTTTAAGTCTCAAGCAGTGCCGTTTTGACAAGAATAGCGCAGAGTGCCATATATCGACTAACAGTGACCACAACTGTGGTCTGTGATGGACCTTTAAATTACAGTCATTAAAGTTTTCTGTATTTCTTCGAGATTGTTCCTGTACTGATTTCGTCTCAATATCTGTAGTTTTTTTTTTATTTCAGCAGGGAATTGCCTCAAAGGACTCACTGGTGAGTCATTCTTGGCAGAATACGTAGTTGTCCGGCTGTATGGCTGTTAACACAATAACTCTCGAATCCGAATATCGAACGACGCGGAGTAGTCCGTTCATAGGCATCATCTGAATTGGGGTTCCGTAAATATGACCGAAATGTTGTTTTCAATCACCGTGAAGATCCATGATGATCGCGTTACCTGAACCATAGAAAATATCAGGAGCTTTTTCTGCACTTGTTTATTTATGCGTTAATGGCGCTCTTGGAGACAACATAACTGTGCATAGGTATAATATTGGCTGTCATCAATTAATCGCATCTGCAATCATTATGTGGATGTTATCTTCGATTTTATAATTTCTACTGATAATAATTAGAATGATATTCCCACAAGTTAGTTATGTGGAGAACCGAAGCTGTGTTCGTCACTCAAGAACAACTGTGAATATTGCTTCTGTAGACCGCAGTGTTGAGGAAAACCCAAATTTGTTGATTTTTTGCCGATATGGGTAATTAGGCATTCCCCCAACAAATGTACCCCGTATTGTTCAAAAAGATTTAAGGCATTCAACAAGCTCAGTCAACATCTTAGAAATTAGGCTATGATAAGTGGTTTTTAATGACCTCAATTAAAATATATGGTTGTAGACAAAGATATCTCAAAAAGGCGGCGCTACGTGCCACAAAAGCAATGAAAGAATCGCAATTTTGCGAAAAGTTTTATTTCTCGAAGAGGTAATTGCAATTGAACAACGATGTCTTGTGATTATAGACCCCTTTAGACCACGTGAAAGATAAAGACTATGCCATTACTTCACAAACGATTCCTACAATGGCAAATGTGTAAATTGGTGATGGAAAATTTCATGGCAGAATATGGTGCTGCAACCATAGCTATTGGTATGATATCGTGTTCTATCGTTAATTGTATACCATTGATTCCTCCTAAAATATACTTCTTTTATATCAAAATGCACTTTAGTTTCAATGCCCTTGTGGAAGGACTTTCACCACTCCTCAAGGATATCAAGTCAATATCTGAATTTGTTTTTGTCAGAAAATAACTCTGCTTTTTTTGCATGTCATTTGCAAGATTTTGTCGAAGCATTTAAGAGAAACAGGTCCGTTTTGTATTGTTACTGTATGTCGATTGATATCGATATAAGTTATACATCTCAAGATATATCTCAGATATCCCGAATACATCTTGGAACTGCTTTGGATATTCTGGGACATCCCCAGATATCCTATGACATCCCCAGCTATTCTACGACATCCCCAGATATCCTACGACACCCCCAGATATCCTACGACATCCCCAGCTATCCTACGACATCATCAGATATCCTACGACATCCCCAGATATCCTACGATATCCCCAGCTATCCTACGACATCCCCAGATATCCTACGACATCCCCAGATATCCTACGACATCCCCAGCTATCCTACGACATCCCCAGCTATCCTACGGCATCCCCAGCTATCCTACGACATCCCCAGCTATCCTACGACATCATCAGATATCTTACGATATTCCCAGATATCCTACGACATCCCCAGCTATCCTACGACATCCCCAGATATCCTACGACATCCCCAGATATCCTACGACATCCCCAGATATCCTACGACATCCCCAGATATCCTACGACATCCCCAGATATCCTACGACATCCCCAGCTATCCTACGACATTCCCAGATATCCTACGACATCCCCAGCTATCCTACGACATCCCCAGATATCCTACGACATCCCCAGTTATCCTACGACATCCCCAGCTATCCTTCGATATCCCCAGATATCCTACGACATCCCCAGATATCCTACGACACCCCCAGCTATCCTACGACATCCCCAGCTATCTTACGACATCCCCAGATATCCTATAAGACATCCTTTGATTTCCCTAGATATCCCCAGCATTTTAACCCTCATTTGATAATTATACAGAATCTATTCTATTCTATCGATCGATTATTCAAATAATTCTTTCTATAATCTGGAATACAAGACAAGAAATGAATAAGAAATATAAAATATTACAAACCTATGGAGTTACAGGAATGTACCTCACATTTGGGCTTTTGATTGATGTTGCATTTACATTTTCTGCACTTTTCATACCATGTTTCTCCCACAATGCAGTCTGAAAACAAAGCGTAATTCTGGACTGTAATTAATGTGAAAAAAAATTGATAAACGTGAACTGACATCTATTTAAATAAAAACAAGGTCGAAGGGGGAATTTGTTTGCTTTCCATCTTGTGGTGAGGCTATTCTGCATCATAATCCTACCAAGATATCTTGAATTAGAATATCATACGTACTAAAGTTACCTCTATAGGCTTAGACAAATTTGATATTCTTTTATGTTCAGATTATATTTTTGAAGAGAATACATGCAATATATTATAACCCTAATATCTTAAAGATTACTTTTTATTTCTCCTAGTGCAGTTGGATATTATTTGGTAGCATTCAGTATTATACAAAATAAAAAATCTTGGAACTCGATAGTTTTCGAATCATGAATGGACTTTTTGCAAACACTGGAATAGTTATTATGATATGAGCTCGGAAATACATATGATAATGAAGTTTAGTTGCTTTCAACACAACCCAACCTAATATAATATTCTATTAAATACTAGAATAGTATACAAGTTACAGAATGGGGGGAATATTGTCGAAATTCAATGAAAAATTCAAATTATACTTCCTAGTGACTTTTGTATTGTATCTTGGCAGTTGGTGACTGTTACGAAAATTGACAGATTACGGAGTTTGAATTTGAATCGTACGTTTTGAATATTCGAATAATTCGAAATTACGCATTAAATTCAAGAATTATGTGTGACGAAATCGATTCAACACCACCTGAATTTAAAGAAATTGCGAATTATGCTGCAAATCATTTCACTATATCCAAATTATACATTATGTTGAAAATTATTGACGTTTGTTGAAATTTGATAGGATTGGAAGGCAGTAGAGACAACGACAAAACGAAAAATAACACTTGACAACAATGCTGTAATGAGTTCATTACAGCACTGTTTTTAGAACTGTAATGATCTCATTACGATACTGAAATAGAGAAATAAACATAATGAACAGAGGCTCACTAGAGATTCTGTGTTCAATATGTACCTACATATTGAACACAAAATTATAGCGTTTTTATATTGAATTTGAATATAGAAGTCTCGTTGTGATTTTTCATTGGAATAAAATCACTTTCAAAAATCATTGAGTTCAGATTTTTAAATATTGAATAATGTGAAATCTCACCTGAGAAAAGGTACTGAAAAAACTGAACAAATACAAAAGTCATCAAAACTCTTCTCATGTTTCAAAATAAAACTACCATGAATAACTGTAGATGAAAAATGAATCATTTGCACGGTTTTACAAGAACAATACCTTCATTGTTTCGATATACGATAAGAAAAATTGATATAAATTAATCATAATGGTGCAGACCGCAGAACTGATGAGCTGAAGGAACTATAAGAAACATTCTTTGAATTCAGTTTAATGATTTTCTTATACAGATTGGCCACTTTTTTAATGGGATTGTATTGGTAACTTTAAAACCATAAGAGTTAGAAGGTCGGTCAAATGGAGAAAAAGTTGCATGCATAGAAGCATTGTCAAGCAGTCCAAACGAATCGAGATTATCAGGGCCGGTTATTGAGATATCATAAGAAAAGTAAATTTTGTCATTTTAATTTTTCATTTTTTTCCACTTTATTCCAAATATTATCAGAAAATTTTACAGGAATTTTTTATTCGACGACTTCTCAAAAACCCAATTTCATTGGTTTACCAAGCGAGGTTTGGGCAGAGTGTCGTGTAGAATAATATTTCTCAAAGTATGAGCAATATTGAGTAAGCTATGAAGAATACGCTACTTTCCACAGCAGTTGTAGGAAAAATAGTTCACTTTTTCCCCATGTTTAACGATAATTGTGTCAAAAAAGTACGGTTTTTGACTAGATTAATTTCATTTGTGATATTCCTGTAGATTTGAGAGATGTGAATTTAAATATCAATATCTAATGAAAATCTGATGATCCATAAAAAAAACAAAATAATTTATAAGAACACCCTTTTCCTTAACTTTATGTGTTTGACGACATATTCGTATTACCATTCCAACTCTATGAATCATTCTTTATGAAGACATTCTCCAAAGCAATTCAAAGGGAATTACCCACTTGGCAGTATGTTCATTCCAAATTTGGTTATTTGAATGCGAAACATCTCTAATTCAGGTCAATATGAAGCCGTCATTCTAGGTGGTCTTCAACAGAGCGTTGTTCCCTGTTTAATATGTGCCCCTCTCTGCTAATGACGGAACTTATCTTCCTCAATGATGAGTCTGAAGTCGAAATGAAAATACGTGATATCCAGGAAATCTTCAAATTTCAGCAATGGTTACCATTATTTATATAAATCTTTTGTACCGTTCAGCAAAACCAATCGTGATAATTTTTGTGTGGCTATTGTGATCGGTCCATGAATGAATGGTTCAGATAATATGACGGAACCAGAATTGAACTCCGTTTTTTGTAAAAACTTCAAAAATGAGGAAATAATAGCCTGATAATTCCAGAAATCATAGAGGCTAGGATATCATCGACAAACTGATTTGAGTAATGATTTACAGTTGCTATTTTATATATATTGTTTAGTTCTTTGTGATAGTTCACTTCAGATAGTGGGATATTGACGAGACGGTTTAGTTTAGAAGAAAAGTGAAAGGCGGTCTTTTTGATTTGAGGAGAATGATAATATGGAATGACTATATCGGTTTGAGTAGGTTTTCTATATATGTCAAATTCGAACGTATTATCAGGTTTTAGGGTTATGTTTATATCTAAGAAATTGATGTTATTTTTTTTTGAAATCTCTAAAGTGAACTTGATTTTGGAGAGTGAATTGATGAACTCTAGGAAAGATTTTAATTCTTGGATGGTTCCACACCATAAACAGATGATGTCGTCAACATATCTCCTCCATAGAACAATCTTCTGGGAGAAAAAGTGTGTACGAATCAGAGACTCTAAATGGTCCACAAAGATATTGGCTAGAAGACCGCTCATTGGTGAATCCATGGCCAACCCGTCAGCCATAGTGTAGACATTTCCTTCAAACGTGAAATAATGTTGTGGTGTAATGAGCTCTATCAGATTCATCAGTGTATGTTTGTCTTCGAGAGTGGCGTCGAAGTTTTCAATTAAATTACAGTTATTTAGGTATTCTTTGAGAAGATTAAGGGATTCTATGACTGGAACATTAGTGTAAAGGTTTACAATATCAAAAGAAACCATTGGTTTCTTTTTCCATTTTCTTTTCTAATTCATCACCAGACACACTCATGGAGTTTTTCGTTAAGAAAATATACAAATATTGTTGATAATTATTCCAGACTTGCTTTTGAAGCATATCTCGGCGCTTCGCATCTCGTTATGCTACCTTACCGATCGGCTGTAATGGGACCCACAGACGAGCAACTAAGTTGACAACATGTCAAGTTGGCGACTGAGTTGCTCGTTCGTGGGATTGGTATTCCAAGTTGGCAACTAGGTTGCTGCGAGATCAAATTGGTTTGATATTCGATGGGTAGAGCCCATCAATGTTGGCAACTAAGTTGAAGCGTCTGTGGGTTAGTTCGCTACTAGGTTGACAACATCGGTTGGATTTGTGGATGTGTAGAGGGAAGATATCATTAATTCTTTGAATTCAAGGCATGCATCCAAATGAACTATCGATACATCGACAATATGAGCAATATTCCATTTTATGTTAAAGCCGCAGCCAGAGGGGAAGTCCAATGGGCTAGTTTAATTTCACCACAAATACAACTTTTTCAAATCGAATGAGACATCTTTCAGTTTATTGCATATTCAGAGGTATTTCTTAATTCATACCTTCATTTAGTGTACATTTCCTATACTATTCAATTTATGTTGAGTATAGTTCTCAAGTTATTTGCCATTTTTCGGAAAAAATAACTGAAGGTCTATCAGAAATTGTATATTTCTCGAGCGCAATGTAACACATCAGATCTGTTTTACGAGATCGATTTATTACTTATCTACCTTCTCATCTACATATAATATTAATCTAATCAGTTTATTATGAAAAACAGACCAGTACATTAAGGAGGACTATTTTATAATATATAAAAGTTTTTGGAATGGAATTTTCTGAGAGGTGAATTTGACCTATCGAAACATTCGGAGAATTTAAATCAGGAGTTGTTTCATAATATTTACGAAATTCCGAAAATATTGGCAACCATACTTGTTACATATGTAACAGGAGAGATACATTTCCTTTCTTAAACTCCTCAAAAAATATTTAAAAATTCCACATTTCCGAAGATAGTGAAAAGAAATAAAGATTTATTTGCCCCAAAAAATTCAGAAGGCTCAATATAATTTTATGACAATGATCAGACCAAATATTTTTTATGTATATTTTCATAGTTTTTTTAAGAAAAACCGATTATTATTATACATAATAAAAGATCTCCCTAAATTTTCTAATAATTCCTAGAATTCAACTAACTAGTTCAAATGAAATGAAGTTGGCAAATGGCAACGTAGTTGGCAACCTCTATTTTCACCCACTTGAGACTATCGCAAGATTCTGGATTATTCCTACTTGCCTGGGGTAATTTTATTTTAGTATCTGGTATTATGAGAGGTACAGCCAATAAAACACCGTTGCTGAGTTTGGATTTCAGCCATACAATCTGGATTAGACTAGGGCTGGGAATCATGAATGAATGTTTTGAATATTCAAATATTCATTGAATAATTGCATTTTGCATTATTCGAATATTCACTGAAAAGTCGAATATTCAGTGAATAGTAGAATAATCAATGACAACTATTCTATTCATGAATAATCAGTGAATAGTCGAGTATTTACTGAATAATTGAATAATCAATGACTAATTTTCTATTCATGAATAATCAGTGAATAGTCGAGTATTCACTGAATAGTTGAATAATCAATGACTACTTTTCTATTTATGAATAATCAGTGAATAGTTTTCTATTCAGTGAGTAGTTGGATATTTATGAATCATTTGAGAAGTTACGAATGAAAGTTTGAATGATCACTTAACTCACTATTCAGGAATGATTAAAACAAAGTTTTGTGATTTACTATGGACAAATCGTTTTATTAATATTAAAATAACTGGAAATTACATATATGGGAATCAATAGATACAATTGAATTAAAATTATTCATTCAATAGTAGAAACTGGTATTCATCCAAAGAAAATAATAGAATTGGAATTTCATCAATAAAAAAAAAATATAAACATGGAATATAAGATTCTATTCTCTATATTCATTGATTAATCACTGAATATTCATTGAATAATCAATGAATATTCAACGAATAGTTGAATATTCATGACTACCCATGAATAATCAAGCATGAATATTTGTTTGAATGAATTATTCGAATAATCGAATAAATTTATGAATGAATATTCGAATACAAAAAGGCGAAAAAGTCCCAGCCCTAGTTTAGACGCTATTTACTGCTACTTCCTCGAAGACAGACTTTGCAATGCTGGTTATAGTCCGCCCCGGGTATTTGATTTTCCCACTTCCAGCAATATCTGGAAATCATTCCCAGATCCACCACCTGCGGAGGTATCCTATTAATGACTAGAAACCACAAATCCCAAACCCATAATATCAACAGCCATTTTTTCATTAGTAAAAAGCTCATTTTCAATTGAGAAAAACACCACGAAATCCCAAACTAAATAACTTTCTTCCTATGAAATGCATGTTCATAGAGTCGAAATCTCTAGAGAAAGTGAAGAACAACCCTGCAACCTGCTTGCTTTCATCGAGAGACACATAGACAGAGATAAGCATTTTAGTTTTAGCTGTTATCGTTGAACGATCTTTATATGTCGAAAAGAAATCATGTTAAATGAAAGCTTCTTGTCAGCAACGATTCTTTCGAACAATTTACATAGGCGTACAACTTTGCTTTCGCCGTTTTTTCCGAAATTCGAGGCTTTATTGTGAAAAAACCAGTTATACATTTATCATTCAAAGTATTATTGTCCATTGCAGGCAACTACTTTCCCTTATCTTTCGGGCAGCGTACTAATCCCGCATTGAAAAAACTGGTCATCTTTTGAAGCGAACCACGAATAGATCCAATTTTTCACTTCTTCATAAAAAAGGAAGTGTTGGCCAGTCAGGCCGTGTGCCATAGATCGAACCAAGTGATAGTATAGCGTGTGGGTAGGGCTTCCCTTTTCAACGTTTCCAAGTATGTCTTGACCACTTTCGCAACATGGGGTCGTGCATTGTCATGCTGTAAAATCACTTTATCATGTCTCTCATTGTATTGCGGCCGTTTGCCTGTCAATGCTAGGCCCAAACCCATTAATTGTGTTCGATAACGATCGCCTGTGATTGTCTCAGTCGATTTTAACAACTCATAATACTCTTCGACGAGCTGGTCCCACCAAATACTGAGCATGACCTTGGAACCGTGAATATTCGGTTTGACCATCGACGTAGAAGCATGGCTGGGGTATCCCCATGATTTTATGCGCTTAGGATTATAGTAATGAACCCAATTTTCGTCTCCAGTCACAATGCGATGCAGAAATTCCTCCCGTCTTTGCCTTGCAAGCAGCTGTTCACAAGCGAACAAACTCAAGCGCCAATGATCCCGCCAGTTCTTGTTTCGTTTGACAAGAGTCTTGATCAAGTAATTCTTTCAAATCTGCATCTTCGAAAAACTTCTTTCTTCCACCGCTGGTCTTCGACATCAGAATCACCGTTATTGGAGCGTTGAAACCACTCTCAGCAGTCGGCACGTTCTTTCCCTAATAGCGGCCTCACCATAGGTATCTGAGAGCATTCGATGAGCGATGACGAGAATTTGGCTCGTAAGGTGACATGTTTAATCGAGAATAATTTTATGATGCAGACACAAATCGACTATTTCGATGGCGTTATGTTTACAAATACCTAGTTCATTTTATGACATCTACGATCTATTTATTTCGACTACCACATACCGCTTCAGCTATCTATTGCAAAATGGCGGAAGCAAAGTTGTACACCTAAAAAGAAACACACTTTGTACAAAGACAGGTGTGTAATTTGCTATATCCTTATGAATGTGATAGATTGTAAGTAGAATTTTATACAAACCACGGTGAAAATCATTTCAGTCTCGCGTCTGCAGCATAACTCGGTGCTTCTCACCTCAGTATGCTACCTCGCCGCTTAGCTATGATAGATACTTCCCCATCCGGCATATAATATACTATTGCAGTCTTTTTTTACCGCATTAATTGTGTTGAACCACGTTGATTAACTTAGTTATTTCGACAATTTCTTAGTGTATATCTGCAGATTAAATATACAGTAAAAGGTCGTTTGATTTCAAGGATAATCAATTCTTAGAACATATAAGCGGATTTGTTCAGAACTCATCATGAGATATTCGTGAATTTATCTGGGTCATTCTGTCTACCTAAGGATTAGGTACATACGGAGCATTGTGCCATTGAAAATGTATTCCTATTACAATCAGAAATTATTTTATCCGCCTACGAGAGCTTTATACGGAAGTTCTTAAGATAATTGAAATATTTTTTCAAACGAATGAACATTCGAACATTTTCATTGGAATTCGCATTCTAATATAAATACTTTTAGTTGAAATAACACGATAGGGATGCATTATGCGTACAAATTAAGCTTTTTTTTCTCAACATCTTTCCAGAAAGAGAATTTTTCACTTAACGCAAATTCTATTTCAATCGAATATGGAAGTTGTACTCTGAATTTTGGAAAGAGATTAAGACTGATTGATGGATCCATATTTGACGGAAAAGGATATCAGTGGAATACAGCAATTTTTTTCTTGATGGTGCCAAATCCTTGAGTTTCATTTCAACAGATTTATATATTTTAAAGTATCATACAAATGAATTACTAGATTTCGAAAGTTGAGAACGTTGATTCTTGGAAGTCACTGATTGTATAGGCTTTCCAATTCCATGTGTGAAACTCATATTAATTTTATTTCAGAAGTTGAAGCACTAGCTAAATCGATAATCCAATGTAAACTCATTTTTCATCACGATTTCATTTCCTTAACATTGCATTCCGTGCTTTGACTTCTAATGATTTTCCACGGTATCCATTTCCCTCCACGACTCACCTTTTCCAACCAAACTTTTTGATTCTTCGTTCCCCGTATCTTTTTTTCAATCAACCAATTGACTCTTAGTGTTGGTATTTTCCACACGATCTTTGTCATATAGAATTAACGTGCTTTCCGATATCTTCCTAGATATAGGTGAGACTATCATCGCTGATGGAGGGTAAGTTGAAATTAGGTTTGCTTGATTTCGTGATCTCTGGACTTTCTAGGTTACTAGGTAACTACTCTTTCAGGATATTCAATAGTCATCATCGATTAACTTTCTCAGTTGCAAAAGTTATACCCGCCGAAGGCTCTCGATGCATCTTAAGGAAGAGGTACTGGGTTTTTTTACCATAATTTGACTCCCCTTTAGCTTTGTTACTGAAAGAGGTACAAAAAAATGTTTTTAACAAAAGTTTCACGAAATCGACAAGTGTTTTTCAAAAAGATTTCACCAAACGAAATATCTACAGAGCGGGCAACATATTGATTGCAACTTAATTTTTCCATCTATATTTGACTAGCTCTTTTTCCCCCGATTTCTAATATATAGCATATGTTTGGCCTATCTCTCTTATTCTGAGTACAACAGAGCTTCAAATTTTAAGAACCACCTGGCATCTAAGTAATTAGTTTTCAAGTGGAAGGCTGCGATAATTCACAATGCTCTATTTGAGTTATCTCGTTGGCAACGATATATGACATACGTTTGTCATTGAATCAAACTATTCATCGAATATGCACTACACAGAAGCGGAAAAATTTGAAATATTTTCACTTTATGTGAAAAACAAAAATAAGAAAGCTACAAGGAGAGAATATATGGAGTTGCATCCAACTCATCCAATTCCAATTTGAAGTGAAAAACGTATGTCATATCGTTGCCAACGAGATGACTCAAAAAAGGGCATTTTGAGTTATCGCAGCCTACCACTTGAAAACTGATTACTGAGAATGCCAGGTTGTTCTTAAACTTTGAAACTCTGTGGTACTCAGAATAAGAGAGATAGACCGAACATATACTCGAAATCAGGGGAAAAAAAGGTACTCAAATATAGAAAAATATACAGGGTGTTCCATTCGAAAAAATTAAGTTGCAATCAATATGTTGCCCACTCTGTATATATTTCGTTTTGTGAAATAATTTTAGAAAACACTAGTCGATTTCGTGAAACTTTTAAAGAAAACATTTATTTGTACCACTTTTATAATAGTAACAAAGTTAAAAGGGGGTCAAATTATGGTGAAAAACCCGGTACTTGTTCTGGAATCTCTGTGTAACGTAACCTAAGCGGTTGATATTCACTTGAGTTTTTTCTTGTTCTGGCGGCAGAAGCATATATTATATTGGCACGAAATCGTAGAGGAAAACAAATCAGATCAGAAGATCAGATCAATATCTATTTTCTCTATTTTAGGAAGTAATAACGAGAGGGCACACCAGTCATTTATACTGTCCAAGTCACGCTGGTGAAACACCGAGTTTATGAGTGGATTATAGTACACCTTTCCATCATCAGCAAAGAAAGCCAAGGTGAATTAGATATAAAGAGGTAAATCAGAAAAATAGAGTAAAAATAAAAAGGATTCAACAAGGATCCCTTAGGTACCCCACTAATGAATGTTTCGAAGGTTTTCTAAATAGAAAACCTTCGAAACATTCATTAGTGGGGTACCTAAGGGATCCTTGTTGAATCCTTTTTATTTTTACTCTATTGTACTGGGCATCATGGGTAAATACCCATGATGCCCAGTACACCCCTGTCTCTTTTATTTATTGGCAGTGTTGTCCTTTCAATGTTGCTTTCCGGACAGCTTCTGTTTTGCTTCTGTTAACAATATTCTTATTTTGAGTTGCAAGTTTTCGATCTCTGTTTTGCTCCAAGGAACTTTACCGAAAGATAATGTTAGAATTAAACATGCATATGTATTTATGGCTCTTGCCATATTCTTGCTGTTGAGGTTTGTTTTCAAAATTTTTGTGGTTCTCGTAATGCACTCAGTCGTTAAGTCATTCCTCATGCTTTGTGGAAAATTGCTTGGATCCATCAATTTCTGATTCGGGGGGAAACAACTTTTCAGCTCTTTGCATCTCCGTAACTGCAACCCCCTAACGGGGTTGAGTACCACCCCTTGTTTTCGAATAGGGGTGAGGGATGTGGCGATATCTCATTTTGGAGATCTTATCGAGAGCTAGGTATCTGATCCTGAAATTTGGCTTCAAAATTTCCATCGATAACGAAATGACAGGTGAAATAGTTGTGTTCAACATTTACCAATCCATTTATGTCAGAATGAAATTTAACTTTTAGCAATATTTAATAACTGAAAATGGAAATTTAAACCTTGATTATGTATTCTTGAAATTGTCGGTACAAAGTGTCTCAAATCTTCCTATACATGGGAGAAGGATTGATACAATAAGAAATAAAATGTACAAGCAATAATAAGAAATGAATATTTTATTATCATAACACTACCTAATTCCTACATAATTCGCAAGTAAACATTTTTATTTTACTACTGACACTTGCACAAGCTGAATAGCACTCCATTTTCTGATGAAGATGGCGATCCAGCTTGCACCTACTGCAATTCATTATTTTCGGCGTTCATCAGAAGATGGATTTTTATCATTTTCGTCCTCAGGATCCATGTCATCAAACACACTTTTTTGTTTGTTTTTGCATTTCTGTTTAAAACTTTTCTTTCAAGGTGAGATTTACTGTATCAAACCTACCTAGAAGACAAATTTAGAAAATATAGGACGTGAACATATTATGATATTCGATTGAAGATCTGCACTACTGGCCTATATGTTCCCAATGAAATGCGCATCAAGAATAAAGTAATGAATTTCGTTAGTTTTAGTTGATAAAGAGATAAAGCCTCACGTTTGTTATACAAATTCCTACATTGAATATGTATAAAACACATTGTAAGCTTAAAAACTCTTGTTCGTGACGCGATAGTTGTTAGATTTTAACTGACACTATTTCCACACTCATAGAGACCTCCTCTTGTATAAACCCTTCCCAGTCTCCCCTACTTACTTTTGTGATTAGATTATTAAATGCTAGAAATGGGCACCATTCACTTCCATGCAGTAATATAAGTTTTGCTGAAAACGTTCACGTTCGCAAATCATCCATTGACTCAGGCTGAGTTGCGTAAATCTTAGATTTCAGATAAAAAAGTCCAGTTAAGCTAGATCATGTGATCTGGGAGCCACTCAATTTGTCCCCTTATTGAAATCCAGGCGTAAGACAAATTTTCATCTAAGAACTGATGCACCGGTTGAACGAAATAAGGTGGTGCGCCATCTGGTTGGAAAATGATCGTTTGATAGTCTTCTGCATTCTCCAATACTTGCACGAGGGTTGGATGAAGCGTTCTTCAATAGATCTAAATGAATTTGGGCAGTGGCAGATTACTGGGTATAAAAATAGGGCCGATTATGTGCTTTCCATAAATACTCGCCTAAACATTTAATTTTTGGGGACGCTGACTATTCACCTCACAAAATAATCTTGGACCAATACCGCCAGTTATGCCGATTTACAATACCGTTTAAGGTAAAATGAACACTCGTCCGAAAACAGATATCGAACATGTAGTTTTGATTACTGTAAATCATTTCACTGACCACTTCACTAAACTGGAGTCGGCGATCGGAATCATACTCATTCATTTCCTTAACCAATCGTATCTTATAAGGATGGAATTGATGTTGTTTCAGGATTCTAATAATTTTTGTGCATGAAACACCAGATACATCGGACAATTTCCTAGTAATGAAGGTCGGATCCATTGCTACATGACCTAAGATAGCCACGTCCCCCGCTTCGTCTCTTTCATGCACCCTCTTTTTGTTTCCGATTGTACCAGTGGCGTCAAATTTGGCAACCAGTTGCACAACGTAAGCAGCGGATACAGTTTTTCCAGGATGTTGTTCGTTAAATGAAGCCGCTGTGTTAGCGCAGAGTCATTATTTCTAAAATATAATTTCATTATTTCCTCCCTTTCTTCTACGGAATACACCGTTAGAATTTTACCAAAAATTTCAAATCGCTTTGACACACGTTCTTAAAAATTCACGTTAAACTAAGGTAAATCAAAAACATGGTCCGTCTACTTTTATGAAGAAGAAATTTATACTTTTTTGGACAAAAAAGTTACAACATAACTACTAAATACCTTTTAAATGTGTCGGATATGAATAATATTCTCGAGATGAATTCCACATTGCCTCTTTCACTATTTTGCTGTTTTTTCATTATCGATGGATATTTTAGAGCGAAATTTTAGGGTCAGATAGTACTCGATACGATTTTCAAAATTGGTTACCGCAACAAGAAGGTTGAAGTAACGGGGATGAGAAAAGCGGAAAAGTTGTTCCCTCTCGAATAAGAAATTGACGGGTCTGATGGATTTTCAACATCTTCTTTTTAAAGTCGAAAATTTGAGGTGTTAAGTTTTCGTTAGACCACCCTCTATACTAATAATTAATATTGTATGAAGAGTTTCTTACCTTCTTATTTCAGCGAAAAGGAATCCCATGGAAAGAAATATTGTCATCAAACCCCAGAAACATTTAATGATTAATAATTCATAACATCAATTGATACTCAAAAATAATATCGTGAAGAGTGGCAAGTTTCACACCGGGGGCAATGAATCGAAACTACAAGTGAGTTGTCAGCAAATTTTAATACATCTAATCTCTAATGGAAATAGAGGTTTACCACGAGATTAAAAATGTTGTGCTTTCACGACGGGGGTGTATATACTGCGAATACACACAACGAAAGTCATGCGCCACAGTTTCATTCACAATTTCTTTCCTTACCAGGAGGTTACTCCCAGTTTAACAACGCACTTTTAGTCGATAACATCCAATCTGTACTCCACTCCGAGTGCACCGAGCACGTGGACGAATTTGCGTTGAAAGCGTGTTGATTTTTCAGAGGGCTAGTGAATTTGTTGGTAAATAATACTAAAAATTATACATCTGGTTGTTTCCATGTATGTGTCGAAAGGGAATTTTCCACAAATATTCAGAAATTTATTTTGATCTTATTATATTATTCGTATCTGATTTTAGGATAAATACGAATAAATAATGAAAAAAGGATATGGAAAGCATTAGGTACAGGATATCTCTTTATAGTTTGGCTCCTAGCTTTGTGTTGTAGAAATACGTCGTTAAAAACTCTTTAAACTAAACGGGTTGCAACTGTTTTGTTTCGAAAAATGTATACAGGGTATTTCCAAATTAAACGTGAATCTTAGAGGTTCCCTGTATACAGGGCAACAGAATTAGGGGAACGAATACAATCTCAAATTGTAGTTCTTTTTATCTTGAACTAATTTTGGCAATTACTTTTTCAATTTGTTCAAATGCCGTTCTCAGTTACTTTGTTATAAACAAACACTTATATGTTGCCCCATGATTTTTGAACTTTTTCTTTTCTCAGTAATTGAGATATTTTAATTTTGAGAGCACTGAGTTGTTTTTTGCCACACTGAAAAAAATTCGTTCATTGTACTAAAGAATTACAATAATCAACTTCATTGATACAATGTTCTTTTTCATTGATATAATGAGTTTCATTCCTTTATGTATACCCCTAGTCATTGATATCATGATTCATGAATCCCTAAACATCAATATTACGATTCTGAAAATTGATGTTGAGTGTTCGTTGTTTCGATGAAATATTTATTGGATAGAAGAACTTTGATCATTAGATGAATACATTCTTCTGACAATTTCAATGAATAGTAATACATTATTCATACAAATTGCAACCGATTAAAAAATGAACCGAACATTGTATAATAATGAACATTCCATTGAATCAATGAATGTTGTTCCTTGATTCAATGAAAAATATTCATCTGAACATAGTGTATTTGAATAGTTTCAAAAAAATGTAGGTGATAATTCCTTGTCAAATAATAGAGTGGGTCTTTCATATAAACTTTTTTTTTGAGAACCCCTGCTTAGTTACAGCCCCCTTCAAATGGCGCCCGAAAAGTAGATCTAAATTTTTTTCTTGAAAACCAAAAAACTCACAAAAATGAAGCTAAGCTGACATTTTAGGCGGGCGGGAAGGTATTAAAAAAATTTTTGGGTGCTTTTCGTCCATGATTCCAAGGAGAAGAAAAAGCCACCCCTCAATCTTGTTTTGCATTAAATTTTTCTATATTCATATTTTACAATTATAGAATTAATTTCGGATAGAATGGTTCAATTTTAACAAATAAGGACTCTTGTAATTTTTTGCTAAAATTCACGGTTTTTGAGAAAAAATCATCAAAAGGTAATACGCCTAAGTTGTGGAGGCTGGAATTATTTTCGACCTTAAATTTATCCAATAGGCGGATGTCAAAACGATCTTTTTATTGAGAACTGGTTCAGATATAGAATTAATATAACAAACAAAAAAACAATTATAAACTCTTTAGAAATTGAAAACTTCTTTTAGAGCGCCATCTTGAGGGATTCATAACTAAGCAGCGAGGCTCGAAAAAAAAGGTTATATGAAACACCCACCCTATTTTTGGACAAGGAATCACCCCCTAATTTTTTTCGCAATTATTTATATACACCCTGTATAATGATGTCTCTATTTATCGGTTGAGAAATGATGATCGAATTAAATATAATAAACTATTTCATGGAATTTATGTATACATTTAGTTCAGTGTATTAATTAAAATCAACTTACGGAGCTTTGCGATTAAGAAATTAACTTCTTGTTCAACAACAGTACCATGTTATGTGCTGTAATTCATCTCAAAATTGGGATTTTGCAATTAATACAAAGGAAAAATATTGAGAAAAGATGATACATCATCTGAGTATTCGTGAACATTCTTGTCAGTCAACGAATCATTCCGCAGCATGTTTTGAATGAAACCTAATTTTTGATATTTTTCATCCTTATATTGATCAAAAACATATATAAATCAGGACGGCTTCGAAACAGTTATATTCTCGAGTAATCAAGTTGAAATTCAGAAAAAATAATTGCTAAAATCGGCCAAAGGCTTCAAGAAAAAAATGAACTAAAAACTTCGTTGAGATTTTGTCCGTTCCCCTATTTTTGCCAGCGAGGAAAGTTTGATGATATTTTCCTGGACCATTTTCATCTTATTCAGGTCAGAATAATTACCAATAGAACCAAATGGATGATGAAATTAAAGAGAAGTAGGTACTGAATTGATGTTAGGAGTTTTTGTGCTTTCATTCATTCATGCGCCCATTGGAGACCAACGATTTGTTGAATGAATTATATGAAATGTGATTTATGATGATATGATTGTGGTCGGTTATTCGATCTAGGCGAAGGGATGACAATACTACACTAATGAAATTCAGCTTGAATATTCGAGTAATTATTGAATTTTTTTTTTTCGAAATTCTAATTAAATTTTTCATTATTCTGATGATGTGACCTCCATAATAATAACCTAGTTTTATATCTAAATCCAAAATCTCATATATGTTCGTTTTATGGTGACGGAAACGTTGGAAAAATTTTTGATATTTTCCTTGAATTGTTGTGGTTCCGGTTGAAAACGGTTTATACCAAGTGACATTCTAATGATCTGTCATATACATACATTAATGTATGTATATTTTCAACTCTACTGAAGAACGTTTTTCTCTTATTTTCAGAAATTATTAATTTACAAATATTTTATTGAGTTGAGTATATTGCATTTTCATATATTATTGATAATCGTTGGTGGAAATTTAGATAATATTTTTATAATTCGAAAATTTATTTAATCCATATAATCAATTGACTCGATATTGAAATCTTAGAAAATTCGTATTCTCCACAGATTGACAGATATATACAAAAATATCCAATATTTCCAATATGATATGTTGAAAGCGGAATAGGTATTACAAAATTTGCATAAGTACTTGACTCGGTACTTGATGAAATTATATTTTCGAGAGCACAATAACACTGAATTCGAGGTACTGAAGATGAATCCGAATAATTTTTTCTACTGAACTGAAAAATGTGGAACAATCATCCACCCGGAATGTTTTCAACAAAATATAGTCTTTAAGAAAATAATGTAATAATTATCATGAATTTTTTTTTTGTATAAATACTAAGGTGGTTACATGAGTTGTGTTTTTCTGGGCGGTTAGACTTGACAAAGAAAAAACATCATTATATTTCAACAAGAATTTATTAAACATAGATAAGAAATTCTTGTTGCAATAAAAAATGTTTTTTTTTCATTCAATATTTTTCGATCTTTTCAAATTTCTATTCAATTATTTTTTAATTCCTATATACCGAGTGATATTTTCCACCGAGATCGTCAATTGAAATTTTACGATACGGGCCTGCAATTTTACAATTTTTTTTTGTGAGCTATTGGAGAATGTGTATAGTAACAATTCCGTTAAATATCAGTGAAAAATTTGCCATTTCAACGAATGTATGGGAGTTCAGCATTTTTTCATAAATCACCCTATATCTCTGAAACCAATATACTTATGGGACATTTTGACCCCCAATGCTCTTTCAGTTTGAGGTCCTCTATCTCCACTAAGCCAGTGTCCCTTACGTCACCAGTCACCCAGTATATCATGCATATTTCAAGTTACTACTTTCGTATATTCATAGTTATGTGGCAGTTTCTACAATAAGCAAACGTAGGCCGAATTTCATCTGAAAAGTCACTTCCCCCTCGAATTTATATGTATTGTTACCTTAATCCTCAGCGACGTAATTGCTGTTTTCTTCTCCGACAATAATTTAAAAGTTCTAGCAGATTTCTCTTTGTCACTTCCCCAACTTACGACAATGTTGAACACAGGCTTGACACGTCAACCAACAATTCATATTTACGTGCAGGAACGGATTGCTTTCAATTCATTATTTACAAATGTGAATCTTTGGCATCATTCCTGGAAAAAGTTCAACCCTTAGTAAATTTTTCAGTTCACGTTTTGGAATGTATCAAGTTGTTCCTCAAAACCCAGAAAATCAGTGTTGCAGAAACATAAAAAAAATTTTTTTTTGTTAACTCAATGGAACATTTTTTTTTGCTATGACTAAACCTTAAAAACTCTCGATAATATCAATAAATTGATATTTATGACTCATCTTTAAACTATATTTTACAATTTATTATTTTCTTCAAATCAGCAAATATTCGCGGAGTATTGGATATGGAGAAGTATAGCCTTATTTTGTTTACTTGCCTTTATGATAACAATATGTCAACAAATTATCATTAATTAGTGCACCCGTTCCGCTATTGAGATACAGGATCAGGATGAGAGAATAATAACAAGTCATGCACGAAGAATATCTCATCCGCGTAATGATGTATTTCGAAACACTATTCTATATCCTTCATTAATTATTTCAAGAGTTTAGGAATCAATAGGATATTAGCTATTCATAAGGCAAATAAACCAAGTGAAAATTATGTTCAGGAAAGATGCAGTGGTTGGACAAAAACTCAACAGGAAGTTTCCAGGAGAGAAAGATTTCAAGTTTTGGGAAGTACTAGCAAATATGGAATCCATTCCTTAAGGCATTCACTTCTTATATTAAGTTCTGGGCATTATCAAATAAAATACCAAAAAGTCATTTTTTTTCGAATAAATAATAAACCCTATTAATTCAGATTTGTCAAATTAGATGTAGTAAAAAGTAATAGCAATAGATGGCTTTAGTTATCTGTATCTCGCGTTGTTAATAACCCATCGTGCTCCATGAGATTGCTTTAGGAAGATGAGCTTTCATGCTACAAAAACATTTTTGAAAGTTTTGTGATTAGTTGATATTGTCGAGTCCGACATTCATGACAACACTGTTTGGATAGCCCAAAAGCTAAAGATTGCACAAAAAATCGTTTGCAACCATTTGCATAAGGCTGGTCTCAAGAAGAAGCTCATGGACCGAATCTCCATCTACGAATCGCTGCTGAAGCGGTTGGTGATTGGGTATCTTTTACGACAACCTCAAGCGAAAATGGTCGTGGTCGAAACGAGGTGAGCCGGCGGAAACGGTGACCAAGCTATCTTGATGACTAGGAAGGTTTTGCTGTGTGTTAGGCGGGATTGGCAGGGAATTATTTACTATGAGCTGCTCTCCTATAGCACAGCTGTTAACTCGGAACTTCACTGTCAGTAATTGGACCGTCTGAAGGAAGCAATAGCCCAGAAGCGGCCGGCTTTGGCCAATAGTAGAAAAACACAATTATTTCATCAGCACAATCCCAGGCAACACACATCGAAAGAGAATTGGCTGAAGCTCCGAGAGTTTGGTTTGGATGTTCTTATGCATCCACCTCAAAGTCTGGACCTGGAACCAAATGATAACCATCTGTTCCTGTCCATGGCGAACAATTTTTTTTGTGAAAAATTCGCTTCAACAGAAGCTTGTGAAAATCAACCGTCTCAATTCTTTACCAATAGGGACAAGGCCTTCTATGAGAGAGGTATAATGATATTACTTTCAAAGTGGCAACAATCAACGTACAAAACGGCGCATATTTGACTTTAATCGAATCATTCTAACCTATTAAGCTGATTAAAGTCTTGTTTTTCTTGCTAAAATAATGGATTTCTTTTTACTACACCTCATTATACATCTTACGGAACACCTATTCATAATAAAAATGTCAAAAAGTTGTAAATGTATAATGAAATTTTCGAACAGAGACACGTGGACTTTTACTTAATGTTATTTTGTCATTGTACAATGAAATACATTGTACAGGGTGTCCCAAATTACGAACTATAAATCTGTAAGAATAAATCTTCAAGGACCCTTGATCAGACCATAGATAGATATCTTGATTCATTCTTGATTTAAAGATCGTTCTGAAAAGTATTTTGCCATATGTTTAATCCGTTATTAATCATATGAACCATGAAAGTTACTGAGGAAAAACTGGAATTTCGAATCCTTGAAGATTTTATCTGTGAGTCTCATAGTTCCTGAGAGCTCTCAGTGACCCTCAAATATCGAACACCCTGTACAATGTCTTTCATTGTACAATGACAAAATAACAATAAGTAAACGCCAACGTGTCTCTTGCCGCTACTATGAAAGAAAATTTAATTGTATACAATTTTTTTCACAACTTTTGTTATAACTGGTGTTAAATCTATTACCCTGTGCATCACTAAAACTGACCATAGCAAAGCCAATACTCCTTGACATTATAATAGTTTACTCCAACTGAGAGTAATGACCATAAATTGAAAAATTATAAGGAATTTGTTTGTAACGGGTGTTTTTTTTCGAGGTATATAACTTCAAGTTGGCATTACTGTTAAAGATGGCGACCGATTTAACAGCTTGATTTATTCTCAGTTTGGTTTGGCAATTCCTCATGAATAGACTCACGCCTGAACAACGCTTGCAAATAGTGCAATTTTATTTCGAAAATAATGGTTCTGTGCGGAATACGTATCGCGTACTACGTCCATTTTATTTTGTTTAGCGATGAAGCGCATTTCGGGTTGAATGACTACGTTAACAAACAAAACTGCCGCATTTGGAGTGAAGCAAATCCTCAAGTGTATATCGAAACACCGTTACATCCAGAAAAACTGACTGTTTGGTGCGCTTTATGGGCGGGTGGAATCATTGGTCCGTACTTCAAAAACGATGATGGCCAGAACGTTACAGTCAATGGTGATCGGTATAGAGCCATGATTACTAACTTTTTCATTCCTGAATTGAACAACTATGATGTCCAGGAGCTGTGGTTCCAATAAGACGGCGCAACATGTCACAGAGCTCGTGCCACAATCGTTTGGTGACCGCCTAATTTTACGTTTTGGACCTGTGAATTGGCCTCCAAGATCTTGTGATTTAACACCGCTAGACTTCTTTCTGTGGGGCTATGTAAAGTCATTGGTCTATGCGAATGAGCCACAAACCCTTGACCATTTGGAAGATAACATTCGCCGTGTTATTGCCGATATACGGCCACAAATGTTGGAAAAAGTAATCGAAAATTGGACGTCCAGGTTAGACTACATCCGAGCCAGCCGTGGCGGTCATATACCAGAAATCATATTTAAAATGTAATGCCACAAGATTATCTTGCGGATAAATGAAATTTATGTTAATCGAATAATCAATCTTTGTTTTATTGCAATTTAAAGTTCTATAGCTCTAAAAAAACACCCTTTATAATTACATTGTAATCTCTCATTTTCCCTTCTATGTCCACTTTAAGAACACACAAAAAAAATTGGAAAATTCCACGGACACCTTTTTCAATTACAGGGTAAATTATGAACCAAATGTATTTAATTTTGAATAATGTTTGTCTCTCCCAGTATGTGACAATAATTATCATTGAAAACCAGTCTTAAATTATACCTTGTGGTAAGCAATATTTGTCGTGCAAAAGTGTTTTATTCAAGATATTTTTCTGCACAAATGTTACCTTGAATGTAAGAAATGCCTGTATTTCGAAAACTAATCATAGAATTGAGTTGGACCTAAAAACTTTCTTGTTCAAGAGGTCATATTCTACAACATACGAACAATTTAGAAAAAATTAACGGGTGACAGTTTTTCCATTAGGCTACTGCCTGGTCCTTTGATAGGGGAATAACTTCGGAACCATTATATGAATTGTGCCAATTATTAATCGGATCTTGAAACTATCCTGGAAATTTCAAGTATCTATCACATTATTGACTCTTCATAGAGTAGTAATAAAAGGAGAGTAAGAGCACACTGCACAATTTAAACCGAAAATTCCAGATAGGAATATTATGCGAATTCACGTGAAAGCAGAGCGGTAGATGTAGGTACAGAGGTACATAACATATACCGGTTAATATATGAGGAATTCTAATGGAATCGTTCATCGATTTCCTACAATGAAGACTCTATATCAAATTGAGATGACCAGTGACAATTTTCGAATGTTCGATATACGAATTCAAACCTTTGTCAGTTCCATCGGATTATGTTCAATTCAGAAATCATAATCACAGAAAACTTCCACGTGAATAAATCTCGAGCGACCAAGCGAGAGTTGTTTAATTTGAAATTTCGATTCAGACCATGAAATCAAATTAAAAAAAAAACAGTCGCCAGAACGATGCAATACTGTTAGTTGATATTGCTCTTGAATTATCTTTCGCTTAGGATGTAATATACTGGGTTATCCATGTCGTGGTCCGGATTTTACAGCGCTCTTTCAATGAAATATGTCAAACAGTACTGTCATCTGAAGCGTCATATGTGAAGTTGAAGGTTAGTCAGTCATCAATATGGATCTAGGTACTGCTGAACGTGTGAAAATTGTGGAAAGTTAGTACAAAAATGATTCTGTAGTATCTAGATTTGTATCTCTACCCTTCTGATCAATGAATAACGAATTATAGGGGAAATTCGGACAAAACGACATATGCGGACAAAATGAACTATTAGATCTTTTTTCAAAATTGGCGCCGTATAAATCGGGGTTTTACAGTGATTCAGGACCCGCTTGTGATGATGACAATCCTGCGAAGAAATTGACCCTCTTGGCCACCCCTGTTTTTGAAAGCTGGCGTCGCCACTGGTTTCAAGATGAATATTGGTTTTATTTTAAAATTGTTATTCAATATTATAAAAAGTATGTATTGGACAAAACAACATACCTACTATCCTGATGGACAAAACGACATAGTATATCATTTTGTCCGATTCATGTGAAGAAAATATATTTTTGGAAATAATATAGAATTTTATAGATTGATTTTCACTTGGAACTAATGAGCTCATTTTCATGTTGTTTTTTACATAGTTTGCAGACACTATACGTGATAGAACGTGAAATTTCTGGTATGTATCGTAAAAAATAGGTAAGCTACCTATCGATTCCTGATGATTATAATAGACCAGGAACTTCTGAAGGATCTTAATCCTTTCGTAATGAAATTCTTTCACCACTCTCTCAGAGACAAGACCAAATTTTGGCAAAATCAAGGCTAAATCTGGCTGTGGTAAAGAAAACAAGACCGTTGAAAAATAAAAATGTCGATGACGTCGAATAATCTGACACTAAACCGTTTAAAATTAAGGAAAAAATGAGGATGACGACGACAGCCCCTGCATTAATTGCAGTGACGTTTTTTTAGTTTCAAACCTGGTAAAGAGTGGCTACGTTGCGTTCAGTGTTTTCACTGGGCTCATACATCGTTTGCTACTGTCTCGAAAAGAACCAAAACGGTTATTTGCGAACTTTGCATTTGAATAATATGTATGTCATTATGTCCCTCACTAGTGCGTCATTTTGTCCTAAGTATACGGACAAAACGGATTTTGTTAGAAGTCAGAATAATTTTTCTTATCTTTTATTTATCTTTTATAATTTTATTTTTGTTGTTCAATTCAATGTTCAGCTTATAATACTTGAAAATAAATAACCAAAGTTTGTAATTAGTGACAAAATGGGAGTATTATTGCAATAACTAAAAATATATGATTGAAAAACGCATTTCCCCTAATTACTTGAGCTACTCACATTGAGCTGACTACTACTAGTGGTTAGCGGAAATATCTGCAATTTCTATAGGTTAATCAAAAATATTAATTTTATTCATTGAGAAGAAAGTAGGAAGAGAGTTACCAATTAATTTCGAAACAGCAGCAGAAATAGAATACAATCAACCTCTCACGATGTCAGAACTGATATATGCATTGAATTCCTTGAAAAAGAGTGCACCTGGAATAGACAAAATCTCTAATGAAATGTTGAAGAATACAATACCTGAGATGATGCAAGTATTGTTGAAGATGTTTAATAATCTTTGGAGAAATTGCACTTGACCTGATGAATGGAAAGAAGCTATCATAATACCTATCCTAAAACCTGAAAAAAAATCGTCAAATCCATCAAGCTACAGAGCTGTGAGCCTCACTAGCTGGCTAATAAGTTATTTGCGATTGGGTTCTGCTAGCTTAACCGTATAGCAAGTAGAACCCAGGGTTTTTTTTTAAAACGTAAATTAAGAAATTTGGTAATGGTTTCAAACGTGAGCCTAAAAAGAGCCTAAAATTATGGAGTAATTAGATTTTCCATAAGATATCTATTAGCTTGGTGGTTCTGATGCTAGCTTAACGTTGAGCTAGCAGAACCCGCGATTTCTTCGACAATTCAAGAGCAAAACATTTTCGTATAGGGTTTTAAATTAACCTGAAATGAGCCTAAAATTATGGCCTAAAAAAATCGAAAATTCGAAAGTGGTTCTGCTAGCTTAACGGGGGTAGAAAACCCACTCTAATTTCTCCACAGTACTCTTGACCAAGAATTCAAATGAACGCTCGTTATTATATTCAGTAAATTGCTCGTTCATTACTACGACTGACAAAGAGAGGTCCTCTCATTTCATCTTCCCCAAATTAATTCAAATTAGTTGTGTTTATGAGCGGAGAATTATATTACCTGAATCAGTGACACGTTATTTATAGTTAATGGAAAAACATTTCTGGCTGTAACAATATTGAGTACGAAAGAGAGAATACTGAAAATTATGGAAATTAAATGTATACTACCTTCAAAATTATTTGAGTGCTCGTCCATAGGCCGAAGAAGATAACGTTATTAAAGCAGCCTGAAAATATAACGTTCATAATGAGAATAAATGAGATATTCTCATTCTCAGAAAAAATTGGTAGGATCGATGATGGCTTTTTCCTCTAATGCAATAAGTGATGTGGTTCTAATGGAGGATTTCTCGCTAATTTTATGAACTCATCTGGAGCGAATGTAATTAGGAAACATGTGGATGAAATAAAAAATTGCGAATCAAACTGTTGAAAAGAATAATGGAATTGTACAATATCTGATTTTGAAAGTACATATTATGGAATGTTTTTTCTCTAATCCTGAGGCTAATCTGTCCATTCTTCTACATCTTGTGTTCGAATATCTCAAATTCACACAGATTTCATGGTTATATTTCAAGATTTATTATAAAGTATATGTTGATACTTGGAACTCTTCTTCCACAGATGTATTTGTTATCTGTCGAAATTGTGATACAGAAAAACAGTTCTGCTAACCTACGTTTTTCAATTCGAAAATTACTACGATATTTACGGAAATATTCCATTTCAATGAAAATTTCGTTCTTCGTCTTTGCGAGATTCCTGAAATTTTATATTTCGAAAATCTTTGGGGGAGGGAGGTGTAATTACCCAATAGATAACGATGAAATGAAAATTGAGGGAGATTTATACTTTTCAATTATAAATGGCGCCAAAAATTGTGCTCCGGAAAAGGACCCCATACCATGAATGATCATTAAATAACTCAGCATGAAAACACACAAACACCTCATAAAAATATACCAATACTTCCTGGATCAGAAAGTTTTCCTCTCCATTTGGAAGGTGTGTTGTATTATTACAATATTCAAAGCTAACGTAGACCATTCAAAAACCATTTTTACATTACCGTTACAGACCAAATACTCTTCTCTCCGTTTTTGATAAAATATATGAAAAAATCCTTAGATATTAAACGAATATTCTGAAAACAAAATACCAATCACTTAGTTTGGATTTCAAAGCGGAAAATCGACCATTCATCGACTCAGTATCATGGTATCAAACACCCAGAATGCCATAATGGAATTTTATTTAAACAATACCTGCTCGAGATAAACATAGAGCCCTTTTGCTCATAATTAAAAACTTCCTAGAAAACAATGGAAGGCAGAATAAACAATACAATATCATACGCATATCAGGGCACATTAGAAGGATCACCTCTGTCACCTATCCTATACAACATTTACTTTGGAGAGATACTTGAACCGGGAACAATTATGAACAAGCAATATGTTCTTCAATATGCAAATGACTCCCTGATCATGTCGCATTACGAAAATTTAAAAAAATGCATCAATCATTCACAAGAGTTAATGGATAAAAACGAGTACTGGTTTCGCATATGGCGACTAAAGCCCAACAAAAGTCACAGTTCAAAATATTCGGCCATAAACCTTCACCGAGTTCCCCAACAGTTAAAGTATGTAAGAAACACAAGACTACCCAACAATCAATTAAATACTTAGGCGTACACATAGAACAAAAACTAAACTTCAATCAACATACCGACTGATGAAAAGAAAGCAATATCAGGTGCAAAGTACTTCTCTGACCTGGTGATAAAAAATCAAGGTCTAACACTGAAAAATGCAAAGAAAATCTACACATATACTTGCAGACCATTACTTGAATATGCTCATTCAATTCTGATCAACTGTAGAACCTAGAACCCCAGCTATTAAAAAACTTTGGAAGTAACAGAGGGAGCATTCCTCAGAAGTTTCAGTAGTTTGAGATACCCTAGGAAAATACTACTCATTTCCGTAAAGTATGGAACAAATTCATTTTCTGCTGAACAGACCATTTTAAGAAATAATCCGATTACTCTAGCTGAGCTGATTCCAAAAATGTATCACATGTTGATTCCAATTGGAACAGGTTGGACAAAAATAATAAATTGAATCTAAGCAATAATTAAAACATTCACGAATACCAAAAATATTGTAGTACTAAACTATCATTGAACACAAATAAATTACTAAACAAATAATGACATTTCACAAAAAACTAGACGACTATGTTTTTTAAAATTGATAAGAAATAATTTCTTTCATATTCTGTCTGCTAGACCACAAATACCAAACATGTTTGGAATTAGCTCATTTTTATTAATCTAAAAATGTAACAAACTACAGGGTGTTACATTCAAACCAATAAGTATTTTTGATAATATTGTTTATTCAACTAATGAAGAATGTTACGCGTTACTTTATGAGCACACACAAAACTATTGTATTTTGTCCACCCTGTACCAATTGGAATCAACCTTTGATACATTTTTGGAATCAGCTCAGCTAGAGTAATCGGAAAATTGAGACAAAATGGGGGTGTTCCATTTAAATATGACGGTGACGTCATTACTCGAAAGTAATGCACCTTGTATATAAGATTATTATTTTAAAAAACGGTATATTGAAATCAAAAATCGACTTGTTTCAGGATTATTTCTTGAAATGGTCTGTTTAGCTAGAAATGAATACCATGAATGATCATTAAATAACTCAGCATGAAAACACACAAACACCTCATAAAAATATACCAATACTTCCTGGATCAGAAAGTTTTCCTCTCCATTTGGAAGGTGTGTTGTATTATTACAATATTCAAAGCTAACGTAGACCATTCAAAAACCATTTTTACATTACCGTTACAGACCAAATACTCTTCTCTCCGTTTTTGATAAAATATATGAAAAAATCCTTAGATATTAAACGAATATTCTGAAAACAAAATACCAATCACTTAGTTTGGATTTCAAAGCGGAAAATCGACCATTCATCGACTCAGTATCATGGTATCAAACACCCAGAATGCCATAATGGAATTTTATTTAAACAATACCTGCTCGAGATAAACATAGAGCCCTTTTGCTCATAATTAAAAACTTCCTAGAAAACAATGGAAGGCAGAATAAACAATACAATATCATACGCATATCAGGGCACATTAGAAGGATCACCTCTGTCACCTATCCTATACAACATTTACTTTGGAGAGATACTTGAACCGGGAACAATTATGAACAAGCAATATGTTCTTCAATATGCAAATGACTCCCTGATCATGTCGCATTACGAAAATTTAAAAAAATGCATCAATCATTCACAAGAGTTAATGGATAAAAACGAGTACTGGTTTCGCATATGGCGACTAAAGCCCAACAAAAGTCACAGTTCAAAATATTCGGCCATAAACCTTCACCGAGTTCCCCAACAGTTAAAGTATGTAAGAAACACAAGACTACCCAACAATCAATTAAATACTTAGGCGTACACATAGAACAAAAACTAAACTTCAATCAACATACCGACTGATGAAAAGAAAGCAATATCAGGTGCAAAGTACTTCTCTGACCTGGTGATAAAAAATCAAGGTCTAACACTGAAAAATGCAAAGAAAATCTACACATATACTTGCAGACCATTACTTGAATATGCTCATTCAATTCTGATCAACTGTAGAACCTAGAACCCCAGCTATTAAAAAACTTTGGAAGTAACAGAGGGAGCATTCCTCAGAAGTTTCAGTAGTTTGAGATACCCTAGGAAAATACTACTCATTTCCGTAAAGTATGGAACAAATTCATTTTCTGCTGAACAGACCATTTTAAGAAATAATCCGATTACTCTAGCTGAGCTGATTCCAAAAATGTATCACATGTTGATTCCAATTGGAACAGGTTGGACAAAAATAATAAATTGAATCTAAGCAATAATTAAAACATTCACGAATACCAAAAATATTGTAGTACTAAACTATCATTGAACACAAATAAATTACTAAACAAATAATGACATTTCACAAAAAACTAGACGACTATGTTTTTTAAAATTGATAAGAAATAATTTCTTTCATATTCTGTCTGCTAGACCACAAATACCAAACATGTTTGGAATTAGCTCATTTTTATTAATCTAAAAATGTAACAAACTACAGGGTGTTACATTCAAACCAATAAGTATTTTTGATAATATTGTTTATTCAACTAATGAAGAATGTTACGCGTTACTTTATGAGCACACACAAAACTATTGTATTTTGTCCACCCTGTACCAATTGGAATCAACCTTTGATACATTTTTGGAATCAGCTCAGCTAGAGTAATCGGAAAATTGAGACAAAATGGGGGTGTTCCATTTAAACATGACGGTGACGTCATTACTCGAAAGTAATTCACCTTGTATATAAGATTATTATTTTAAAAAACGGTAAATTGAAATCAAAAATCGACATGTTTCAGGATTATTTCTTAAAATGGTCTGTTTAGCTGAAAATGAATTTGTTCCATACTTTACGGACACAGTTTATAATCCACTCAACCGTTAACGAACATATAGGCAATTGAGATGTTATTTGCCGACATTTCACTCAGTTGAATATTCAAGAAGAATAACTCGATATTTCATCTAATTTTCTTTCATTTCGTAATACATTCGGCGGAAGCCCCTTTGTTTATTTTGACGTACCTATAGGTCTTAATATCCAGTTATTTCCAGTGATAGGAGACAATCTTCTCGTGCTCTGATAATAATCTTTTGAACCCTTGTCTAAACAATCGTGACTTTTTTGCAATCAGGGAACTGGTTCACTCCTTATACTTAGCTCCCGAATGAAAAATAAATATTTATCAATCCGCTGTGTTTCATCAATTTCTTTTTCTGAGAAGGATTTTGGGCGACTTATCGAAGAGTGGAATTTTCAAGTATCATATTGGAATATAAGATATTGGTTTACCATATTCGTGACGGAACGCACAAGACATCAATACAGGCAGCTTCGAGAACCTTCTTAGTTTTTCAACAGCGTATCCAGACAATTTCCATTGAAAATTCGTGCTCAAGTTTGTTGACATAAAGTATCAAGATTTGATCGAGGATTTGGTAAAAAGTCGGTCTACCGAATTGTATATTGAAACATCGCAAATTTCATACAATTGCTTTTTATTTTCACTTATCTTGAGAATGAGAAAATTTCTAGTCCAAAAATTTTGCATTATGACAACCATCCAGCACATGATCCGATGAGAACAACATAATGCCCCACCACTGCAAACTCTTAATTCCACAGCTTGGCCAACAGCATTCACATTTCATAATCTTGATTCAATAGTTTCCATGATCTACTTAAAACAAGCCCCCTGGTCCAGATACCAACCGATGCTTAATACAGACCTCCATATACATATACAATAAACAGGATACTCATGGTGCTATTCTAAAACAACATAACCATGAATTGAAAACTAATGAGAAATTCGATGAGGAATTTTACACTGATGCATCTGAAGATAAACACGGAGTTGCATGCTCAATAAAAGACACATTCAATATCCCAGTATCCTTAAAACTTCCACTTAGCTGCAGCATTCATACTGGTGAACTGTTCGCTATCTTTTTTTTTTTTTTTTTTTTTTTTTTTTTTTTTTTTGCCCTGAGCTAGGGGGAAAGCTAATGCCTTCTCCAGCGGCGGGCTAGAAGATGTTACGTTGCCGCTGGATTCGTGTGGGACTTTCACCTCACTAAAACCCCCTCCTCTTTCCCCGGGTATCATCGCACCTGGTAAGAGGTTATAGAAACCCGCTCTTTCAGGTGCGTAACCCGGTATGATTTGTCTTCCTCATCTTCCTCATCACTGATCATTTCAGGAACTTGTTTTCCCACATCATCAGACCCTTCTCATCTTTCCTCCTGCTGTCTGCGCCTATCTTCTTCTTCCTTTCTCCTCACAATACTTGTAATGTACTCGTACATAATATTCCACTTGTCCTTGTTTGCTGTCATTGTTTCTACGAGTTCCATCACGTCCGGAAGCCTCCCCATATCCAACTTCACTTTATGTCTTTCCGATTTAAATCTCAGGCACACGGCGTATACGTGTTCCGGACTGTCCGGGACCTGGCACAGTTCGCACAAATCGCTTTCAGTTTTCCCTATACGTTTCGTATAGGTGCCGAATGAGCCGTGTCCAGTGAGGAATTGTGTGAAGAAATATCCGCTTTTTCTATGCCCGCATTCGATCCATCCACTAAGATTTTTAATAAGATCACGCGTCCAAACTGCCGTATTCGTACCCTCCTCCCATCTCTTCTGCCACATTCTCAAGGTTCTTTTCCGTGCCATATTCCTGTTTCCCGGCAATCTAGTGCCAATCTTAAATAAGAAACACGCTTCTGCGACCATCAGGTCGATTGGCGGAAAAGCGGCAATGACCTGAGCCGCCTCCGAAGACACCGTTCGGTAAGCTGACGCCACCCGTAGCAGTCCCCTCCTCTGTACGCTGATAAGTTGTGTCCTCTGTTTTTCCCTTTTCATTGCCTCCCTCCAAATAGGTGCTGCGTAAAGTAGCACAGAGTGCAGGATCGTGCACAAAACTCTTCTTTGCAAATAGTCAGGTCCACCGATATTTGGAAGTAATCGTCTCATCGATTCGACTTTATCGTTGGCTTTACTGACGATGTCTGTAATGTGCGCCGAGAATGTCATCCTTTGGTCAAAGGTCACACCAAGATACTTCACGGAAGGCGCCGGGCTAATGACCGCGTTTTTGAAATCGATCCTAAGATCGTCTCGTTTCCTAGGCCCTTTGAGGACAAGCATTTCTGTCTTGTGCACAGCAATTTCTAGATTTTTTGAGTCCATCCACTGCGAGACCGTAGACATGGTCCGTTTTGCCTTTTCCATCAGTTGCTGTCTGTCTGCCGCCTCTATCAGCAGAAGGAGGTCATCGGCGTAGGCAATGGCCTCGACTCCGGGGTCATATGGTAGCCTCAACACGTCATCGTAGACGACGTCCCAGAGCCTTGGCCCCTTGATGGAGCCCTGTGGCACCCCCATCGTACATCTCCACCTCACGGAGCCTACCCTCACCCACCTATCTCGGAAGTAGTCTTCTATCGTCTCCACTAGGTATTCCGAGCATCCAATCTCTTTCAATTTATCAACAATGTGATGCCATCGGACTGTGTTGAATGCATTCTTGACATCTATTGTGACAGCGACCATCCACTTACTGTTTGTTTTCTTCACTATGTCCTGAACTCTAAGCATTGCAGTCAACGTAGATCGTTTCTTCACAAAGCCGTGTTGATTCGGTGAGATCGCTCTGTTTTCCATCAGTTCTATATCCAGTCTGTTAGTGATAATTCTCTCAAAGAGCTTTCCCATTACATTCAGTAAACAGATGGGTCTGAAGGACCCCGATAGCGCTAGGTCTTTTCCTTTTTTCGGGATGAGTATAACCTTTGCTTCCTTCCAACACTTGGGAAAGATTCTTTCCTCGATCAGCTTGTTGAACATGTCTAGTAGCTGTTCCGGCACTATTTCACACACTATTTTCAGGTTTTCTGCTGTCATACCATCGGGACCTGGTGCCCTACCTGCCTTCATGGATTCAACTGCGGTCTTCAGTTCCTCCATCTGGAGGGGTTCAAAGAACGTTCGAGGGCCACCTGTGCGTTTTATTGGTTTTCCCCCTAATGGGAACAGGTCGCGTAGTATTTGCCTTCTTCTCGAGGCCGAAAGTTTGTAGGGAAGGCTTCGAAACTTCATATGGTTTGTTGTGATTTTATACGCGTCGCCCCATATGTCCAAGTCAAGTTTCCTAAGGAGATCTTTCCATTTTTCTCTCTTCTCTCTGTTAATTATCTTTTTTAGTTCCTTACCGAGTTTTCTCATTTCTTCACATTCTGAGTTCCTGTTTCCATGATTTCTTCTTCCCATTCTCGTATAGTTCCTGCGTGCTCTCAGATAATTTCCTCTAGCGACTTCCACATCTCTACTCCACCAGTATGGGTGCGTGGTTTGTTTTTCTTTTTCCGTCCTTTTGGACCGTTGCAAAGCTTGTAGCGCCTTTTTGTACATATCAGTACCACTGCCTGTTGAGCTGGCATTTATATTATCTGTAAGGTCCTTTATGAACCGTTCTTTATCGAAGATGGACACCCTTCCAGTGTCTCCTCTATTTGTTGGCATCTTAGTGTTGACTCTGAAATATATGTGACCATGCAACGTATATGGATTTTCATGTTTTATATTCCAATCTGTTATCTTCTTCGCGAATGTATTCGGGACAAGGGTGACATCAATGTGCGTTTTTGACGATCCTCTCACGAAGGTTGGTTTTCCGTTGTTCATTGCTGTCCATGCTAATTGTGATAGCCATTCTTCCACATATTCGCCTCTTCTGTCTGCCGAGGGGGCACCCCACATGGGGGATTTACTGTTAATATCTCCGACTATGATTTTTCCACCTTTTTGTATCGACGCATCTCCGAACACTGAGTCTATCTTTTCTTTGAAATTTTCCAGGGATACGTTCGGTGACACATATATTGCGTAAACGTGATAGCCAGGTAATACCAGGTGGATGAAATTTTTTTCCCTCTTTACTTTCTCCAAAACCAGTTTTCTATTAGTTATTTTCACCGCTATATCTCTTGCATCGTTCACGAACCAGCCTTCCTTTGCGGTAATTTTTTTATTTGGTTCTGAAACTACTAGTATATCTATCTTTTCAGACATTGCTGCTGCCTGTGCCATATCATGAGCAGCTTTACACCTGCCTAGATTGGTCTGTAGTATGGTAGCCATTTTGAGACAGGTAGTTTCCTTTGTCCTAACTCATCACTCGGACTTTCGGCCTCAAGATTTATCTCCTTATGTCCTTCCTTCTTTAAAGTGGTATAAATAAAAAAATAAATTAGTGTATAAATAAAACCATCAAATCTTTTATAAATAAAATTTCCCTTTGTATAGATAAAACAATAAATTATTTGTGCATAAATGAGGTAGATTTGTGTATATATAGCGCTCTTTAGTGTATTTTTCTTTGTGATTGCATCAGTTTCTTTCCTCCCCTTTGTGGGAGTCATTACTGCCTTGATTTTCTCTTGCAGTTTCTTGATTCCGTCCTATGGCCTGTTTCCAAACAGACCATACAATAGGGCTCTTCTATACAATCTCGGACCAGGTGTCCATCCTTTCCACAGTTCCTGCATTTAGTACTCCTATCTTCGCCCTTACATTCCTTTGCCATGTGTCCTATCTCCCAACATCTATTGCATTTATTGGTTATTTTCCTTTCTTTCACGTCTGCTATTGAGAATCCAATTTTAATTTTTCTTGTTTCAATAAGCTTGGATATGATTTCTTCTTTTCCCACAATGGTGGCTGCTTGTCTGCCACCTCTCAGTGGTCTTAGGGCTTTAATTTCCACCCCGTCTTTATTTTGTGCTATGCCCAGCACTTCGTGTATCCTCTCCTCTATTTGATTTTCCCTTACATCAATATCAATTCCATATATATTAGCAGATATTTTTTGTCTGCCTCCCGTATATTTCTTCACCGTTGCGTCTTTCATGTTCTCTTTTATTCGTTTGTATATTTTGTCTGTCTCTTTGCTACCCTTTTTCATCTCGAGTAGTAGATGTCCGTCCCTAGTTTCCCTAACTCCATTTATTTCGCTTGTAATTTCATTTTCATGTCCGATTTGTCCTTTCAGGTTGGTTACCATTTGAGCATATGTGAGGTGTTCGTTTCTTTCTATAACGACGGCTTCATTTTCATATTCTTTTTTTGTAATTTTATTTTTCGTTGCTGGTTTAGTTTCATGCAGTACTACTTCCCCGTCGAAATCGTAATATACGCACTCGAGTATTTTCCTTTTCGTTTCCGTTTCCATCTCGTTCATAACGGCTATATGTAGTGTATTTGTTTCTCCTGCGAGTATTTTATACTTGATTTTGTTTCCCAATTGGTACAGAGAAAAGCAGTCCTCCTCTCGTTCGGACAGTCCAGCAAAATGTATATTTTTTCTGTCTCTGATCACTTTACCGTTGATCTCGGCGTAACCTTCTGTTCTGTGGGAAATAATTTCCCCTTCCTTTATTTTACCCCCCTTCACGTATTCCAGCATCTGTCTGGAATTACCGATAAGTGGTTTCGTTATTTTTAAATCAACCATTTTATTATATGGGGCCAGAATGGCTATTTCCTCCTCTTTATTTTCGGTAATTCGGGTGTTATCCATTCTTACTCTATAGGCTTCTTCTGGCCAGGTCATTTTCAGTAACTCTTCCAACTCTGTTAGTGTCATATCTTCCTTCATCAGATTTCTCACTTCGGCCACGGATATGTCCTGTCTAATGTCCTCTTCCTCTACTTGGCATCCAAAATCGCATCTTTCCATTGCCATCACAGCTCTATGTGTTTCCACTATTTCTTTGTCAACCGCGTCCCTCATCATCATCAGCTCCTTCTTTGTCTCATCATTGACTCCCTCTGCAGAATTCACTATTTTGTTCAGTCCCTCTTTAACCTTCTCCAGCACCGTCATTACGCTCGCATATCTATTACTGTCCATGCTCACGTTCATAGGGCTATCAATTCTTTTTCTCTTCCCTGAGTTAGATGTAACAAGCCAGCTTATGAAATCTTCATCTTCTTCAGGAGAAAATGTAATCCAGCATGAAATCGGTTCCCCGATAAAAATCAGTCTCAATAGAAAAAACAAAATAGTAATGAGGAGCTTAAGAATAGCACACCAGGCTACTTGATGTATCTATCATTCTCGCTGTCCACATTATGATGAACTCCGACGTCGAGTGGGACTGAAAGAAAATATAAAGGACAACCTCAGCTCAACAACACAATATGAAGCAGTAATAAAATTTCTGAAAGAATGGCAATTGAACAATCATATGTATTTGGTTAAAGTAACTTTAGTACAACGTTTCCTTTTCTGTAAATATTTTGTAAACATGTAATACTAAGAAAAATAGTAAGGTACCATGTATCAATGGCCTAGTTGCCGAGACAAGTTAATTTAAAATTTAAATGAAAAAAATTAAAAAAGAATGTAAAGTCAAACCTGTGGAAGCGAGATTACTGGCACGGCGCAGTCAAAATATTTATTTACCTACACGTTTGTATTCACATCATAACAAACATTCCATTCTTACATATAATTTTTGTTTTTAAGTTTATCAATATTTTTGTAGTTCCTGCTTTAATATTAAGTGCACCTATATCAATAACTATTTCCTGATTATGATGAGTCGAGAATCTTCAGGTAGGTAAGTTTTGGATTTTGTTTTCTGTTCATCTTTACGTATAATGTGAGTTCATAAGTACAGAAAAATATGGTATATGCGAAAACATTGTTTTTGAATAAAAGCGTAGGTTATAATTGGTCGGAGTATGATAGTGTAAATGGTTTTTTTTTCTGCGGGTTGGGCAGTTTTTTATATACAAGAGGCAATATAAGCTTCAGGTTGAGTTTTGTCAAAGTATTTTTCACGTGTTATCGAAAATGAAGCCTTGAGTCTAACTCTTCTCCCAAGTTTTCGATGTTCAAAGAAGTCATGATTTTATTGTTTGTTAATTTTTTTGCTGAATACTGCTTTGTTTTCTTGCTGTTTATATTCATTTCTCATTTCGAAAAATATCGTTTTATATACTCTGCTTTCGGAGAATGTTAGCTGCTTCAGCAGAGAATGATTGGGCAAAAACGACAGTATCATCTGCAAGTAACGAAATTTTTGCATTATGAATTTGGGGAATGTCATAAATAGATATGTTAAATAGTTCCGGCCCTAAGACCGATCCTTGAGGTACACCGTTTCTCGAAATTTAAGAATGTGAAACTCATGTGTTGATTCTTACTTGAAATTTTCTGTTTGTTAAATACCTACTCGTAAGAATATACATATAATTTTTATGATGCAGAGGGTAATTTTGAAAACTATGAAACACATTGAGCAAGAATTTTGCATTGAAGAATATTGTACAAAAATTATGTTGTTACACTCTTCAAATTACATAAGTCCACCTGAATTTTTTTTTTGAAAATTCATTCATCCTAATCTCGAGTTGGAAAGATCAATGCGGTACAAAAACTGATTTTTGTGCCTAATTTCATTGGAATAGCTTACATAGTTTCTGAGGAAAGCTCTGGATGGTGGAAGGACTGAGTTTTCTTCATTATAAATTTCATTACGTGAACTGTGAAAAAACCGAATATATTTCAAGAAAAATCAATGGCTGTTTATTAAATTGTAAAGAGAAAGGTATGCCATCAACGATGGAAAGCGATATCAGCCAAATGGGCACTATATCCTTTCCATGAAATATTTCATGACCAATTCGTATACTTGTGGCTGCATTTCGGGATGCATGTCCTTCGCAAATTGCATCTTTTAAGGTATTGAATTAAATTTTCCTTGACCATGACAACCCTGGGTTTTCGTCAACACAGTGGCAACATTCACCGTTGTTCGCACACGGTTTCGATCCTTCACATCTTCACTTTGTCTTAACAGCTCAAAATTTTCCACCAGTTCCAGGAGTCCGGGAAAGTGCTTCACGACTACCCAAAAGTGTTTGGGCCTTGCGAACTGACACTGCAAAATATTCACCATTTTTGTAGAGTATTTCAAGTATGTATCTGCAGTTTGTATCGTTCAATTTTTATTAATGCCATAGTTTTAACTAGTCTAATTCCAAAAGATGATTCCAAAAGCATCCAAAACCGACAGTTGCTCAGATAGCCAGTTGCTCAAGACATCTCTTATTGGAAAATCTTATGTAATTGAGATGTATTCTGAACAGATTATTTTCCGTTCATTTTTTTGTACATGCTGAATTTTTCATGAAATTATATGTTTTCAAAAAAAAATTTCTTGTTTTCTAGTCAATTTGTGGAATTCCCTTCCGAATAATTCAATAATCATTCTATAATAAAACACCTGATGTATAAAAAGGATTTACAATAAAATAACCTCGAAAATAACTGAAAGAATAAAGTGAAAGTGAAATGGAAACAATTCTGAACTTTCTCTTGCTGAGTGCAATAAGTTTCAATGTGGATGGACTTTCGGAGATCTCTATCGAATCTTCGTTTCCGGACCATTTCGTCGATGATATAAACTTCAGCAAGGAGTTCTCCCAATTTTCCGGAATAGAGAAATCCTGTGCCAATGGAAGTGTTAGTGCATTATACAATCATTTGACGAGGGTCGGAGATGAAGATGATGGTATCGAGTCTATTACTATAGGATTTCTTGGAGCCTATGGAGCAACTCAGGTGGTCCTTGGAGCTCTTCCCTTAGCAGTGGAGGCTGTGAATGAGGACTCAGGTAATAAGAAGTAATTATTAGTTAATTTATTTATTTCAGAGTTATTCATGAAAGCTATGAATATAAATAGGAGGGAATCACGATCATCAGCAATGATGGAACGACTAGAGAGAGAGATGAATATAAATGAATTATTCGATCGCGTACGTAAAACCTCACTTTCAGGACTGGTAATGAAATATTGATACCGTTTGGTTGAAATATGTTATTTAAAAATATACAGGAGAACAGAATTGCTAATTGTCATATTAACGGCAAACCTTGTCGGATTTTGCCCATTAACAAAATTTATCACTCCATTCGGGATCCAAACCTAACCTGAATATTTTTAGGTCTTTTAATTCGGGAATTATCGTGTTTACGACTGGACCGGACGAATGGATATAATTGAATTTGTCCAAGGATACGTCATCAGTGAGTGAACTGGCCAGCAAACTCACCAGACATCAATCCAGGCGCGGATCCACGGGAGGGGGAACTGGGGGAACGTTCCCCCCCCCAAATGACCCAGGCACCTCTTAAATTTTGCCGTCGCTCCTAGAATTTGACATTCTTAGGTTCAAATAATTACAATATCAGCAAAAATTTCACCTTCAATACATTTTGGGAAGATCCATATCTATGAACGGCAAAAAAAATGACGTCCCAAAATGGCGAAAGTGTCTGGGGTCCTCATTTTCAGTATCTAAAAGTTCCCCCCCCAAAAGTGGGGCCTGGATCCGCGCCTGCATCAATCCAATTGAGCTCGTATGGGATAACTTAGGGAAAGCAAGATCCAATCGCCAAAACACACCTTCAACTTGTCAAGAATTGAATTTAGCCCTTCAGGAATAATTGAACGATATGCCTGAAAATTTTATTGATGATTGATTGAACTATAATTAATCAAAAATAAATAATCGATCAATTTAGATTTTTTCTCATTTTTTTTCTATTTTGTCTCATCCTGCATAAAACGAAGATTGAAGAGTAACAAACGAAGAATTTCTATTAAATATATTTTGCAGTTGAAATAGAGGAAAATATTCATCTCATTTCCAGGGCATATAGATTGTTCATTTGTTGAGAAACTTAGGGGAGCCAAAACTTTTAACGATGTGTGTAAAAAAATTAACAATTTAAAACTTTATGTAAAATTTCATGTAGGTACAACAGGTACAACGGCCTCAAAATACTAAAAATATGAATTTCAAACTTAATATTGAAAAGAATTGAGGAGAAATGCACTGACGTGAACTTCGCACATACATGGATGCCGACATGGTGTAGTGTGGTCTACAAGGGTTCAATTAAATCAAGGCAAATTTCGGAGGTTCTGTTCGATGGTATAGTAGAAAAACAAACAATTGTTCTGATAAAAGACTGCTAATAATATATTATACATACAATATGTTTTTATCAGAAAACCTCCACAGAAATACTCGTAAACACAATATTTCACAAAATTACATTTAGTTTCCTAGAGTTTCAGAGAAGGGAAAGTCCTCTCAGGGGTACTTGTGGTAACAGGCAGTTTCTCCAAAATCTTCAAAAGTTGATATTTATTTGAAAATAAGAACTTGTCCTGGTCGCATTCTCTGAGAGCTTCAATAGCATTCGTTCGTTAAACTACTTTCACTAGTAGTAGACCCCTAACATTAATATTACTTGATCAAGACTTGTGTCAAACGCAACAATAATTGGCAGGATCATTGGGAGTCATGCAACAAGCCATTTCAAAATGCCCTGATATTCATGGGAATGATACAGAAACAAGGACGTTAGGTGCCGTACGAGTTGAAGCCTTGAAGATTTGTGGAACGGCGTTTGTTTGCTTGTGAACAGCTTGCTTGCTTGCAAGGAAAGGACGGAAGGGATTTCTGCATTGCATTGTGACTGGAGACAAAAAATAGGTTCATTACGATCATCCCAAGCGCAAAAAATCATGGGGGATATCTCGCCCATACTTCCAAGTGGACGGCCAAACCGAATATTCACTGTTTCAAGTTCATGCTCAGTATTTGGTGGGACCAGCTCGGCGTCGTGTATTATGAGTTGTTTAAACCAACTGAAACAAACACAGTCGATCGTTATCGAACGCAATTATGCGTTTGAGCCGATCATTGAAAGAAAAACGGCCGCAATACTATTAGATACATGATAAAGTGATTTCAAAGCATGACAATGCTCGACCACATGTTCCGAAAGTGGTCAAGACATACTTGGAAGTGTTGTAATGGAAAGTCCATTACCCCACCTAACGTATTCTCCAGACGTTGCTCCCTCTGACTATCCCTATATAACTTGTTTCGATAAATGACACACGGCCTTGCTGACCTGCACTTCCGGTCTTTTGAAGATTAAAAAAAAATTGGATCGATTCGTGGATCTCTTCAAAATACCAACACGTGATTCGTACGCTGCCCAAAAGATGGACAATCCTTTGAATCATAAATGTATAACTAGTTTTTTTACAATAAAGCCCCGAATTTCGGAAAAAAAAACGGTGGAAGCAAAGCCTATGTAATATTCAAACAAAACGACAAATAATGGCCAAAAACAAATTATTTTCAAATGACTCCCCTTGAAAAACTATAAAGTTTGAGTGTGGTAAAACCTCATTAAAATAGTTGCGAAATTAATTTTTACATTCAATAAGATATAGAAATAATGAATGTGTCATTTGAAACAAGAAAGTTTTCTATTTTTCGCTATTTTCTTGTGAATATGTAAATTCATAATAAGCGTGTTACATTGAAAAAAGTGAAACTTTGGTTTAAATTTGGTATCGTTTGAGTTTAGATGAAAACAATTTCAAATTGGGGATTACCCTTTATTCATCACAAAAAAATTTGAAAATATCATGATTTAATCCCTAAAAATGAGATTCGCTTCTGTGGTGGGTCACCCGGTATATAACCGTTTTTGTTTCTGGCTGGGGTTAATTCCTCTTGATCTCCTCTGGCTACGGCCTTGAATGAAATAGAATTTAATAATTTATTATACGAGAGAAGAAAGAATTGCGGAAATATTTCTTTAGAATAATGGTTCTCATTCCCTGTATAATCGGAGTAATTAGGTTGCAAAATGCCTTAGCTCGGTAGAGAATGTCGAATAACATTATAATCTCAATAATTTTCAGATTTCAAGCTGGTAGTTCATTTGATCACTTTCACAAAAGTTGATGTCATTATTTATCACTTCAAATCCATGATACTCAATTGCATACTTCTTCCACAGTTTCACTTTTCTAGTTTATACTGGAAAACTTTTCGAAGCATCCCTAAAGGAAAAACGTTTACGGTTAGACATAAATTCTGAGCTTACCTTAAATGACTCTCATGTCTTGCATTATTGAGTTTCAACGCGCTGTGGAATTTAATTTGATGTTGGAATTAAGATAAGACACTGAAACAAGCCTCCAAGATTCCCGTCACAAGAAGATTACTTGAAATTAGCGGGAGGAATACGGAAATTTTTTCTCTGGGAAATTTTATTACTCCTGTCTTTTTACATGAAGTTTTCGTAAAATATTCGCTTCAAGTGCACTCAACTGTGGATTGAAAGAGGTGGCTATCATAAATATATTGTTATGTTCACATTATTTGCGAGTATACTGCGTGTCCCAAAAATGAACCGCCATCATGAATTCAGAATCGAAAAATAATCCTAGTTTTCTTAATGAACTATAGGCTCCGTTTCGTATTTAGATACAGGGTGTTTAAGTTTGATTGTTAAAACAATTAAAAAATTTCTTCTCTCTAAATGATCTTTATATCTTCACAGGTGAAAATACCTAATTACAAAAAATAAATCACAATAGAAATTGAAATTGATGGATCAAAAATAATTGATCGCCGTCCTAAATGCACACTATCGAGCAATTTTGGTGAGCATGATCGCTCATTGACATTCTCATTAGAAATTATTTGGTGTTTTCTTTTGGTTTTTTAAATGAACTTAAACACTTTGTTAATACGAAACAAAGTCATCATGACCTAAAGTTTATTAAAACAAAAATGGTTAATCTTTCATTTTGAATTTACGGTGAATATATGGCGGTGTACTTTCGGGATACTGTATTTCGACAACAAACATCGAACATGAAGATGACATATTCCGTCAGGAATTGAATGAAAATCCTCAAATGCAAAAAAAAATTCTCTTTTACTAATGCTCATATCCTTGTCACCAATCGATAAAAACCATAGTTAAATTGAACGAATTGAGCTTTCAACTGTTCTTTAGATTTCTCTGATTTGGCCCTCAGTGGTTACTAGCTTTTTGCAGACCTCAAAAGAATCCAACAGAGAAAGAAATTAAGTTATTATGAAGGAGTTATTACCGAAGTTGAAGCTTATTTCGAAAGCAAAGACGATTCATTATCTAGAAAAGGTTTAGAAAGTAAGAGGAGCCTTTGAGTGCATATACTGAGTTATCCATGTCATTGTCCGGATTTCACAGCCCTGTTTTAATGACATATGTCAAACAGAACTGTCATTCGAAGCGTCATATGTTAGCCATTTAACAGTATGGATGCTGAATGTGAAAATCAACTAAAAAATAATTATTCTGTATAAGGTCGCAATAGCCAGAATGGTCTCCAATATCCGATAACGGATTGGCACTATCAAGAAGAAGAAGATTATGTACGTTTAGTTCATTACGAGCTGATTATGGTTGACATAATTGTGACATAAGCGTACAACTGGGTCCGTATGCTTGACAAGTGATCTTTTTGACGTACACGTTTGAGGATTGAGTGGTACACGTGCGAGCGGTTTTCCAAAATGGTATTTTTGACAACCGTTCGTTCCATTCATCAAAGTTTACAGATGCATGAATCAAACAAAAAGTAGTCCCTCAAATTAAACTATCGATTTATATGAGGGACTAATGACATTAAACTAAGATGTCTAAAAACCAGGTGTATGAACTGATTAGCTTTTGTTTTGCCAATTTTGGGAATATTAGTTAAGCTTCGTTATGCCAACTGAAGTTAGCGCTATCAACAAATTAAGATTCTTGTTATTTATTATTAACAAGTTTTGTGCCATTATGTTTATCTTTCATTATAGTTATGATCTATGGAAGTAATTCTTGTAATTGAAATACCAATAAACTCTTTCTATTACAAATATTTGAATTCATTTCAGTAAACGTTTCGTGTTTTGTTCCACGACTTTGCACGATCATACTCGGTTACACGTCGCTTTTGATTGGTCAGTATCGGGTTTTAATTAATGTATCCAATCAAAAACAACGGAAAAAAGATCGAAATGACAAGTATGACATTGCGGCGTCGCCACGAACTAAAACTAATATTTTCAATTTGGTCGAATGTCATTGCATTCAAAATTTGACGAGTGCATTCACCATGTTTTTAGACATCTTACATTAATCATACACCTTCAAAAACGTGTACTCCCAAGAGCCGGCATCATTGTAAAATATCACAGATGAGATGAAATGTAATCAATTTATGTTCCGTCAATTCAAATTGAAAAAAATTTCGAAGAAAAATTGTTCACTAATATCTTTAAACATGTTCCAACAAATCAAAAGAGGAATTAAAATAACTGATAATCAAAAATATTTTCTGATTGAGTTTTTAAAAATTGCGCGGATCTTCAAAAGGGTGAATTGTCTAATCAATTCACATAGATGCATAAAGAAAATGGGCAGAAATTGGTAACATACTTGTATGGCGGGTGTATCTAGAGATTGGAAGAAGAGAAACAGGCTGCGGGCCTCCTATGGACATCGAATTATCCAAGAGAGAAGTGAATATAATAGATATTTTTGAAAAAGTATGTATTGAGAGACATAAAGGGACTTAATTTTTTTTTCTTTATCAAATCATATTATCAGCAGAAATGTTTATGTTGTGCATTTGGTTGATTCACTTGTTATTTATTACAATGTTACAATGGCTTGATGATTGCGAATAAAATAATGCATCTCAATTTTCGACCTGCTGCCAATTCCGGATTTATCCTTTGCTTATTCACTTCTCCTCGATATCTTCTATCGATGAGGAAGCCATATATTACCCAAATCAACTTGTGATGTAGGTACCATCGTTCTGGTACATTGTATTTTCAATGCAAATATTATGGAGCACTACACAAGCATTGACAATGTTACTTGCTGTCTACGAAGTACAATGAAGAACCCTATGATTGAGTAGACAGCTTAAGAACCCCATTATATCTATCAAGCTTTTGATTTCTCACTTTTTTTTGTTGTATAAATATTTTTTGGAGTTCCTTGCACTGGTTCATTTTCCAGGTGTCATCATCCATATTCTTCGAGGATATCCAGAAACATTCAAACGAATTGTTTCTCACTCAAATCATTGAATGGGTCTCCGCGTTGGGTATATCTCTGCTGATCCATTTGTTCCACATACTCCAATAGATCCATCAGTAACAATTGTCTTACATTATGCCGGAAGAATAAATATGACTTATGAATATATCTCTGTGGCATTCAGATTGTCAAACTATCAAAACGAATGCCAAAAAGCACTCGAAGTAAGCATTCGCACTTAATACGTGTACGTTTTCAAGTTCACGAGTCAAGAATACCAAAACGTGTGACATTCGAAAAGTGCGTATACGTTTTGAAACATCACTGGTATGGTCCCTGGCAAGACAGTAAACAAATTTGAAGAGATTGAATCTGTTACTGATGTCTGCTCATACATCAGCGAAATTCACGCTCGACCAAAAATATTGCTGCTATGAGGCGTGCAATTGTATATTTTTCATGACCAAGCAATCCCAGCATCCGTCGGCAACTTTGTCATCTTTAGAGGAAGTATTTTTGTGAGACGTGTTCAAGTACTCAACTACTACCTGGTGGTAATAAACTTCGATTTTCAGGTTATCTTTGTGAAGCAACGTTAAAGTATATATATAGTAAACTTTCTCAGAAATGTTGGTATTTTTGAGAGGAGCTTCAGCCCCCAAAGCTCCCTTCTCCTAGCTGCGCTAGTGATTCTATTAGTTTTTTATATTTCATATAAATATATCAACAGATAATTGGTGAAAGGTGAACCGTTGCATTAAGGAGGAAGTTTTTCCGGACTGTTTGAAAGTGGCAAAGAAGGTGACAAGAATGACAAAAAGAACTATCGATCGATTTCACTACTTCCAATTTTCTCAAAGGTCTTCGAAAAAATAATTCATAATCAGGTAATGAACCATTTCAAGAGTGAAAATCTCTTTTAGAAAGAAATCGAGAACATGTGATTCTATATTACGTTTTGTTGAATATACGCTTGACTGTTTTGAGAGGGGCTTGCTTTCACTATGAATATTTTTAGATCTGAGTCGAGCTTCCGACTGTGTTTCCCCGCAGGCTCTTCTAGACAAGCTGGCAAAGTATGGGTCTGATGAGATTAGTCTTAGACTAATTATGTCATATTTCACAGACAGGAAGCAGAAGGTCTTTTGCAATGGTACATGGTCTGCAGAGGGTCTATTGAGTATTGGGTTACCACAAGGTTCCATATAAGGGCCCCTATTTTTCATAATCTTTATGAATGATTTCTCCCACTTCATGGCTATATATGAACACGACGGGGCTGACGACTCTGGAATTACAGTGGGGCATCGAGAACGGCATGGGGTTGAACAGCTTGCGAGAGCGGAAGAGCTGAGAGCCAAGGAATGGTTTGTACCAAACATGCTAGTTTGCAATGCAGAAAAGACCGAAACCATGTTGTTCAATTTGAGAGGGATTTCAAATCATAATACCAGTGAATCGGTAAGGTTTCTGGGAGTTTATCTAGATCCAAGTGTCACCTGGTTCTCTCATGCCAATGAAACAGCATCCAAAATAATAAAAAATACCTTCCTGCTCCGTAACTTGGCCATTATTGTGAAAAAGGATGTTATTAAGGTTGCTTATCATAGTCTGATCGAGTCACATCTAAGATACTGTGTACTGATCTGGGGTAACTGTTCTAGTAAGGAAAGTATTTTCAGATCGCAAAGAAGAGCAGTTGAAATAGTTGCTGGTTTAAACCACAGGGATGATTGCGTAGACGCCTTCAAAAAACTTAAAATCCTAACCTTTTCCTCTATTTATATTTATGAATGTGTTGTTTATGCATCTAATAATAACAGGGATCTTCCGAAGTTTGGTGATACCCATGATTATTACACACGATATAGAAACAACATAAAATCTAAGTATATGCGATTAGAAAAATCCAAGAATGGACCTAATTTCATTTCTCATAAACTTTTGAATAAGATACCTGAAGAGGTGAAAAGGCTCAGTCTCAAAAAGTTTAAGCAAATTGTCGGTGAATTTTTGCGGCAGCATGTGTTTTGGAGTGTCCAAGAGTTCCTGTACAGTAGTTTGAATTTTTAATCTCTTTTAAATTAATTTATTTTTTGTGTTGTAAAGAGGAATGATATCTTATATCATTCATAGTCGTATTACTTTATTGAGTAATGCATTTATATTTTATATTTTGACAATGATACTCAAATGATGTATCATTTGAGAATTGTATGACTTTTATTGAGTTATTTCTACTATTTTTATATTCTGACAATGATGAGAAAAGCTTTATACCATTTAGAAGTTATTACTTTGTTGAGTAATGCATTTATATTTTGACAGTTATACTATGTATCATTTAAGAATTGTTTAACTTTATTAAGTTATTTCTACTATTTTTATATTCTGACAATGATGAGAATGTTATTCCAGCAAACATCTCTCACCCGGAAGATAAAAGTGATCATTTCGCATCTTTTTCGAGAAATGGTTCAGATGTAGATCCCCAAACTATCGACTTTTATTCAAATGGTAGATTCGATCTGGGTGATAGTTTTTCAGTTTCTATTACATCTGCGGCGGAGGTGAATTCAATTTTGAATGATCTGAAGTCTGATGCTTTGGGTATAGATAATATTAATGCAACTATGTTGAAATACTGCAGCCCATTCATAGATGACGTCATAGTAAATATTATTAATAGTTCTATTGAGGAGAGCTACTATCCTGATGCATGGAAGGTTTCTATTGGTCGACCAATTCCTAAGAAGAATGATGTTGACAGTTATGATGACCTAAGGGTTATTAGTATTTTGCCAACCATTTCTAAAATTTTTGAGAAAGTGCTATACAACCAAATATACAAATTTGTGAAAAAAAAAAAAATTACCTGAGAGTCAATGTGGTTTTAGAAGAGGCTTTAGTACTGCCACGGCACTGACAACTGTGTTGAATGATCTGATGGAGGCGTATGATAGGGGTATGGCAAGTCCACTCATTTTGTTAGATTATTCAAAGGCTTTTGATACCATCGATCATGGTCTTCTCATTGCCAAGCTCATATATTATGGATTTGATGACCCAGCTGTTTCTTTGCTTCATTCGTACCTGCAGAGACGTTCCCAAAGAATATTCAGCAACGGGATATATTCGTCTCCTAGAGATGTTCATACTGGCGTACCACAGGGATCGATTTTGGGTCCGCTCCTTTTTATTATTTATACTGCGGATATTCTTGGGTCGGTGTCTCATTGTAACGTGCAGGCATATGCTGATGATGTGCAGTTATATAATTATGCATTTTGATCCTTCTGATGTCGGAGTAGTTAATGATCCTTTGAATGAGGAGATGGCTAATATCGCTTCAATCTCCATACAACATGCACTGAACCTAAACGCAAAGAAAACGGTGCTTTTATGCTTCTCCTCTATGAATACTCGGCAAGTGCTCAGGAATGCTTTGAACGTTTCAGTAGGCGATACAAGGTTACCTTTGAGTGAGTCAGCCAGAAATCTGGGGTTGCATCTTGATGTCGATTTGAGATTCTGTGGGCATGTCAGGAGTTTGTCGAGGAGAGCTTATACAAATTTGAAGCTCCTTTATTCCAATAGACATGTTTTGAGTCAGGGTTTAAAAAGGGTGCTTTGTGAATTACTCGTGCTTTCTCACTTTACCAAATGTGATTTCTTGTATGGACCTTGTTTGCGGAGGTTGGAAAAGGATCGCATCCAGAGGGTTCAAAACAACTGTTGCCGTTTGATATATGGATTACGAAAATTCGATCACATAAGCGGTGCATTATTTTCAACGGGCTGGCTCAATATGGATGGTAGGAGAAATCTTCATCTTGCAGATTTCACTGTGAAGTTATTGAGGTCTCCAGATTCACCAAAGCATCTTCTGTCTGGTTTTGTCTCGGTGGAGTCGGGACATGGTAGGGGTACCAGATTCGGGAGCAGGTTCCTTGTTCCCCGTCATCGGACTGCCATGTTTTGTAGGTCCTTTATTTACTGTGCTGTATCACTTCTTAATTCCCTTCCAGAGGATCTCAGGAATTTGAGCGTTAACAGATTCAGGGTCAAATACAAACAGTACCTTTTAAATGATCAGAACCGAATGTAGTAGTTTGAAAGAGTCAACATACCTGCTCTATATTCGAGGGCTCATTATTCAAGATTGTGATTATGTTAACTTTTTTTTGGTATCTCGTGCAACATATATATTTTTTCTTCCTTTTTCCTGCTCTGATGTGGTTGAGTTTGAATAGCTTAGCTAGACTTTGCCACGTCATAGTAGTATTTTTTCTCCAATTGTGGATATTTGATTTATAATTTTTGTAACAATAAGGGCGATTTATTATTATTATTATTAAATGCTTTATACCATTTCGAAGTTGTTGTATTTTTATTGAATCCTGTGACGTGTGCAATACAATGAATTTTTGTAAAGGAGCATCAATAAATTATCAATCTATTTATTGAATATTTCTTGCAGATTTGTTGCCTGGTCGACGTTTGAATTTCGTCGCCGGAGATATTGGAACGAATGCTCCGAGTTCGAGTGTGGCAAGGAGCAAATCATCCCTAGCTGCTCAGGCCATCAAATTCATGACCGAGATGCGAGATAACGGAACGATAGCTTTCATCGGACCAGACGATACCTGTTTCTCGGAAGCTCTGGTTGCTGCAGCGTGGAATCTCCCGATGATATCATACGTGAGTTGATATGATTATCATGTGATCCATCCCCCAAATGGCGAAAGGGGATATTGTATGATGAATATTGGATAAGTTCCGGAACAATTTCTACGTAATTTACTACGTGACTTACTAATTATACAGGGTAGTCCAGATTTAAGTGTACCTAATAACTTTGGCGTCGGATAAAAAAACTCTCTTCTTGAAAAAAGTTCATAAAAACGTATATCCAGACAAGATTCGTTTCAGAGATATAGGATGTTGAAGTTTGGATAAAAATCAGTTTTTACCTATTACATTTGTATTATAACATTCATTGTTTTGGTTTTAAGGTATTGAAGTCTAAATAAAAATGTATCGAATTAGGTAAGTGTCTCCGACCAACATTGTCCAGTGGCATAGATAGAGATATAGATTATTCTAATGCAAAACTACACCACTGTATTTCTTTCGAGAAAATTATTTCATTTCTGAAATCAAAAGAGCTTCACCTGAATTTTTTTGATACAATGTACCAGTATTCAGTAACAAAACAAAACATAGTGCCGCTAAGCATCAGACAAAATGATGCCAACAACACACTGAGCACTAGGAGAATGGAGCTGTAAATTTAGTCTACTGTTGAACCAGAGGGATTATTGTTAAATCTACTCCAAGTACTGTTCAGGTCAACATTTAAAAACTATAATGTTCCAAGTGAATAGAAATGTCTCCATGAATTTGTTCTATATATCTCTTCATGAGAGATATATGTTAATATAATCTTTTTTCCCTACAACTGCTATGAAAAGAAGCGTATTCGGCATAGCTTACTCAATTGTAAAACTATGTATTGCTCATACTGTGGGAAATATTATTTCTCACGGCACTTTGCGCACACCTCGCTTGGTAGACCAATGAAATTGGGCTTCTGAGTCGTTTCTATGGAAACGCAATAAATTAGCACATACTGCCAACGAAGGCCATTTTGATTTGAATCAAGACCATTACTTGAATTATTGAAATTTGTGCAGTTGTAGGAAAAGTATAGTGTGCAACATGTGGAGAAAAAAGAGAAAGAAAGTTGGACTTTTCCCGCTTGTTGCACAATATACTATTTTTCAACAGAGTTGTTCTATCCGACGCCAAAGTTATTGCACTAAAATCTGGACCATCCTTTATACAGGGTGTATCGAGACTTTGATGCCAATTTGAAACGAAAAATTCTCGTTGAAGAATAAATAAGACTTTCCTAATATTAGTGCTCTCAAATATCGTTCGTTGTAGGGATACAGGGTGTAGAATATGATGAATTAAAAGTAATTTTTATTCATAACTCCCACAGTTTCCATAATTTTCCAATTGAATTCGAAAGAGTGTTTGTGTTCAATATAGGAGCAGTATTTCGAAAAAATAATAAATTTTCAGTAGCCACCACTGGCGTGCAAAAAGGGCATTATGGCCCGTTTTATGTCCTATTTTTTATTCCACTGGTAATTCCAGAAAAATTATGCTGTTTTCGCATTTCCCATTCAATTTTGAGTAGAAAATGTTCGAATTCGGAAAAACTTATCGTTTTCAAGATAATTGGGCTTTTATGAATAAAACATACTAGTAATGAATTATTTGTTCGACAGAAATTTTACAATACCAATTTTTGTTTCGAATAACAACTGGATATTTATGTTTTCTTGCAGAGGTACACGATATAGCTAAAAGACAATGTTCTAAAAAAACTCCAATTCAGTTTCCTCAAAAGGGTTATAGCTCGTATCCAAAACAATGGTGGACCCTTCCACCAATTTATGAAATAAAATGATTTTGAAGGAAATGTTCAATAATTAACTTCTAGAGTCACTTATTTTTATTCATATAAATTGCCATAGGACACTTTTATGCCAGTATGGCAACTAATTTTGTTTTTCATAATAGATTGAACTAGTGGCGTACCTAGACATAAGCCTTGGGGGGGGGGGGAAGAAAAAATTTCAAATTTTCCTTGTTCTGAAGAAGTTTGCTTACTCATAATAAGAGTGTGATATATAAGGTTGTCACATATAATGAATATTTCTCCTGGGGGGAGGGATATATCCCCGTTATCTCCCTTTTTGGGTACGCCACTGGATTGAATACCTATCGAAGGATTTCAAAACCATGTATCTACCTCTGAAAGAAAGCACCTTAGGTTAAAAAGCTAAAGCACAATTATTTTTTGTAGTTGTAGTTATTATTTGGAGTAGTAATTGGAATTGTAAAATTGATTTCTGCCGAACAAATTTTTCGTTACTAGTAGGTTAGTATTCGCTTGGAAACGGTTAGTTTCTCCGGAAATGAGTATAAGTATAAGGTTTTTATTCAAAATTAATTGGGGAATGCGAAAAATTTCAATTGATTTGACCTAACTTTATAGTATATCACATAACAAGAGTTATAAGAAGCATATTACGCACGTCTAGAAAAAATTTGGGCACTCATAAAATTACCGCATTCATTTCTATAAACACTTAGGCAAATCCAAAAATTTATGGCAAATCGCGACACAATTACGAAACGTCAAAAAGTTATCGGCTATACGCGGGCTGCTTGTTATTCGTTTCCGTGGCAACTAGTAAAGGTTTTTATTTTATTGGTTAATCGTCGTGCGATTTACTCTACTTATTCTACCGTATTGGTTGTGGATCGTGCTATCTGTTTACGCTAAAGTAAATTGCACAGTTTTACGTTGCGCAGTGCCTAAATAGACAGTTACATAGTTGGCGAGTTGTACAATTTTCGTCATTTTCTGTTGAAAAGAAAAACTAAATTATGTTATTAGGAAACAAGAAGACAGAATGAAGGAAATGAGATTAGAGCAAAAAATTATTTATTAAAATAAAAATGAAAGACAACGTGGCTGTCGAATACCTCAAAAATATTTATTTCCAAAATGGGTGAAAAGGGAAATGAGTCTCTCGAAATACAGATCTTCATTCCTGATAACGAAATTGTAAGGTTCTACAAGTTTGACTTCTCCACCTTCTGTTATTTCAGACGCAGTTTCTATTTCGTCTTCGTGAATCAATTGTAGTTTGATAATTTCCAGTGCGGAAATTACTCCAGACATACCATATTTTCTCCAATGCTCTTCTAGATCTTCGTAGGAAAATATTTTTTCTGGGTCACTACCGAGCTTCTTCACTGTTTCTGAGAGCGTGGCATAATAATCTTGCAGCACAAGGTCGAGTTTATCGAGAACATCTTTATCACAGTGACCATAAATGAAAAACGAGAGATCTTCGACAGGTGTATTAACATTGGATACTTGAAAATCAAAGTATTTGTTTTCACTAGCAATATTGCCATTCGTCTGAAAATTTCAAAAACCATTCAATTTTATCACACTAGTGTGAAGTAATAATGTAAATGAAGGAAAGAAATCATGGACATAGTACTTACTGGAAATTTGAAAAGGACATTATTTATCCATAAGTCAGCATGTGTTATCACAAGTCTATCTGATTCTTTCTCAGCAATTTTGCAAAAATCTTCTAAATTTTTTTCTTGAGCTTTGAACTTCACTGCTAATTCATGCTGTCCTCGTTCTTCGAACATCTCTACAACTTTCCTATAATTTTTGTATGCATGCTTAATAAGTCCTATTTGTACTAGTAATTCGTATCTGCAATAGAATTCATATCTTAATCAGATCCATCCTGTGTACAAATCATGAAAATTCAAAGGACCACCCACGTGAAAAAAATTATATTTCAGTTTTCTTGAGGTTTTTAAATAAGGAATAAGAATATTCCTTCGTAGCACCATAAATACCGGGTTTTTCACCATAATTTGACCCCCTCTTTAACTTTGTTACTAGAAGAGGTGCAAAAAAATGTTTTCTACAAAAGTTTCACGAAATCGACTAGTGTTTTTTAAAATGATTTCACAAAACGAAATATATACAGAGTGGGCAACATATTGATAGCAACTTCATTTTTTCAAATGGAACACCCTGTATATTTTTCTATATTTGACTAGCTCTTTCTACCCTGATTTCGAATATATAACAAATGTTTGTTCTATCTTTCTTATTCTGAGCACCATAGAGTTTAAAAATTTAAGAACCACCTGGCAAGCTCAGTTTTCATTTGGAAGGCTGCGATAATTCAGAATGCCCTTTTTTGACTTATCTCGTTGGCAATGATATATAACATTCGTTTGTCATTGAATAAAACTATTCATCGAATATGCATTACACAGAAGCGGAAAAATTTGAAATATTTTCGCTTTATGTGGAGAACAATAAAAATAAGAAAGCTACAAGGAAAGAATATATGGAGTTGCATCCAAATCACTCAATTCCAATTTATAGTGAAAAACGCATGTCATATCGTTGCCAACGAGATAACTCAAAAAAGGGCATTTTGAGTTATCGCAGCCTTCCACTTGAAAACTGATTACTTAGCTTGCCAGGTGGTTCTTAAAATTTGAAACTCTGTGGTACTCAGAATAAGAGAGATAGGCCAAACATATGTTATATATTCGAAATCAGGGGAAAAAGAGCCAGTGAAATATAGAAAAAGATACAGGTTGTTCCATTTGAAAAAATGAAGTTGCTATCAATATGTTGCCCACTCTGTATATATTTCGTTTTGTGAAATCATATTAAGAAACACTAGTCGATTTCGTGAAACTTTTGTAGAAAATATTTTTTTGTACCTCTTCTAGTAACAAAGTTAAAGAGGGGGTCAAATTATGGTGAAAAACCCGGTACCTTTATTTGTCGTGAATTTTGATATCTCTCAATGTCGAAGATGCAATTTGCAACTTCTTGTTTACTGCTTAATTGAATGTAATCATATGGAGTCCTTATTGAATTACATAGAGTGATTCGAAACTCAGTATCAAGATTTTAGGTGCGTATTTTTCAGGATCAAAATAATACTTTTTTTCCATAAAAATGTGTTACAGAGGGTTGAAGTTTCAAGATTGTTTTCTTTTCACATCTTCCAGTTTTCGAGATATTAATATCAAATTCATTTTGTCTGAACAATCTGTAGGTATTTATTCTAGGTGATTATTTGACTTGTTTATATATTTCAACAGAAGATTCCGTTGATGAAACGAAAATACTCTTTTCCTTCATCATTTTTTCCAATTCGGCTTGGCTGAAAAGATACAAGCTGTTTAAAATCCATAGAAAATGTAAGTTTCAGTTATATCTCTGAAATGGTTCTATCGAAGGAAATTATTTTCGGAATACACTTTTTCATTAATGTGAAGAATTTTCTTCGGAAACAACATTCATTAAATAATATATAACCATTTTAAAATAATGTAATAAATATTTCTCACATTTTCTCATATAATGCGCTGTTTTCTAGTAATTTGTCCTCAAAACAACGAAATTATCTGTGAAATAAAAAAAAATGGTTTAATGCAACTCTGTTGAAAAGATTCACAACAATGAATATTTGCTACATTGTCACGTCTAAAAATATAAGATTTTGATTCGCAATGAAATTTTAGGGTGTTCTGTGTTTGTCAATTTGGCAATGTTCGAAGTTTGAACGTTCGCAGATGAGTACAACCCTGTATATTGGTTATATTAGGCATCTATTCGATCTAGACGAAGACTCACCCAGTATATTGGTTTTCTTAGGCATCTATTTGATTATTTGAATGAACAGCACTCAAAAGCTTTAGATTTCTCGTCTATGCTGTACTCATTTCAAACTTTCGGAATATCCCCTTAAAATTATAGCTTTGTGGAATGTGGATAATGAATTACCAACAAACTTCTATAAAAATTTTCCTGTCTATCTGGTAGATATCGCAATCACTAAAATAGGTTGGTATTTTCGTACACACCAACAAGTTGGTAGCTCAAATTGTAGCCTCTTTCGAGGGGACTACACAATTTTCTTTTATTTTCTAAATGTTCAGAAGGTAATGACGCAACCGTTAGATGACTGCCAGAATACTGTTATCTTAATCGATTGATAATAAAGTATGATTTAAATATATCAGGTTAGTCGGAAATGTTAGTAAAATGAAACGCAAGCTTTTAGGCTAGTATTCCTAAGAAGACGTCGGTAAGCAAACTTGGTGTCGGCAAAACATTAATCAGTAAACAATACCAACCATCTAGATAATCTGAAAATCTGGAAGCAATTCTTCCATATAGAGACTGATAACTGCTGATAATTACCTAATATTTTCTAGTTTCGGAATCCAACTCTCGAACTGGTCCGGATTCTGGTCTCTAAAGGCCATTACTTCTCCATGCCATTTCGCCAAGTTCCTACACACTTGTTTGGTATGCTCAAAATCCAAAGGTTTAAACTTTTCCCAACTAGTAAAGCCATCCGCTTTGAGATTTTCCAATACGAGTGCTTCCTTGCCTTGTTCTGGATTCGACCAAAATAATTTGGGAATATAGTCGAGCACTTTGACATTTGGTTTCAGCTTTGCGAAATAGGATTCTATAGATCTGAAGACTGTTTCATACATAAATATTTCTCTTCTGAAATTCTCTTCCAGGTTTGAGTTATCTCTGAGTGCTTTGTTGTTCTTCGCAAGCTTCATAACGAGGCTGAGTACGCTGCTATCTTTTTCCATAGTGACCTTTAGAAAAGTAATACCTCAAAATCTTTTATCGTATGGGATTATGAATGAAGGAGGTCAGACGACATTCGGACAGGAGAGTCTTCAGTTAGTGAAACAGGTTTTAGGTGAATTATGAAAATAATGGTGAAATAAATGGGAACGCTTATGACAGAAGCAAACAAGCACCACCCGAAAAGCAATATTGAAAGGACAACACTTCTGAAAAATAAAGGAGGCAGGGGCCTAATGGACATCATGAAACTTGCTCGTGGGCAGTTAGAAAGCCTACGAGAATACTTCAGAGACAAAGCAAGTACATCAGAGATCTACGAAATACTGACTGAAGCAGACGAATCAATAGCTTTACAACTGCACAAGGAGCATTTTCATACAACCACCAGACAATCCAAGAAAAACTGCAAAGATGAAGAAAAAAGCCCCTACATGGACGACATTTCAACGAGGTGAACCAGGATCATGTCGACATTGAAGCGTCGAACTATTAGCTCACATTAGGTGCAATGTATCCAGAAACGGAAGGATTTCTTTTAGCCATCCAAGATCAAGTGATCTCAACGAGAAATTACTGCGGACATATCATAAAGGATCGAACTATTACTGACGATCGATGCCGTTATGGGTGTCCAACGAATGAGACAATCAAACATATCACGGGAGGATGTCAAATGTTTTCAGGAAATGAATAAAAAGGGAGACACGATGCAGTAGGAATGATACAACACCAAGAAATGGCAACAAAATTAAAACTAATTCTTTCTGAAAAAGTACCATACTACAAGTACCAACCGGAAACCACCCTGGAAAACGAACGCTATAAACTGTACTGGGATCGTACAGATTTGACTGATAAAACAGTCGCTCACAACAGTCCAGATATACTGATAGTCGTTAAAAATCAAAAGAAAGCAATACTCATCGACGTAGCAATACCAAATAACAACAACATGCATCAAAAAGAGGTCGAAAAAATTTCAAAATATAGGAACCTCGAATTTTAGATAAAGTGTTAGTGGGGAATGATATCAACGAAAACTATTATCCAATTATCATCTCAACAACTGGAATAGTGCCCAAAAATCTCAAGAGGAATATCAAGCAAGTGAGTATATATGTAATTAATGCAAAAAGCTGTTCTTTTAGGTACTGCAAGGACGGTGAGAAAATTCCTAGGAAGCGAACGACAGGTCCAAGGATCACGTGTAAGAGGACCAGAAGTTCGACAAGAACCAGGGGGACCACAAGGACCGGACACGACCGAGCTTTACCCTTCTGATATTTTAAATATCTGGGATTGAGTGAATGTTCCCCTAAGCGGGGAATGAGAAGCCGACGGCGAGGAAAAATCCTACGCGTATAGGCAAACGTCGGATAATAATAATGTATATTTATCCTTCAAACCACATATTTACATTGAAATACATTTGGCATATGACCTGTCACTAGAGACTGGTGATTAATAATATCGACGCTTGAAAGGCGAAAGGACTTAACCGACATCTGGCAAACTTTACAGTACAACCAAAAACATTCCAAAAATCAGAAAAAAATCACTACAAGTTGGTTAGTGGAACGATTTTCCTGTAAAATACTCATTATAATATATGTAATGGTATGACTCTGAGTCATGGTATGCATACTTTTATGGAATATTTTTTTCAATAGTGTGTCACTTATGCAATTTGGTTCAAAAATTACAAATAGGATAAATGACTCAAGCAGAAATTATTCGATAATTTCGCTTCAGTAAAAGAAAATAGATGAAAAATAACATGAAATTTCAGACAGGTAAACAGGCTTCCATACAAATTAAGTTACTTATTATTATAGGAAGAACTGTTAAACAAAGTTCAACTGAAACCGGGAATAACGGACACTGTCCAAGTTTCAAGATGGAATAAAACGAGTCATATTTCAAGGTGAAAGCTGGTGAAGCTGAAAAAATCATGCTTCAAAGTAGAGGGCATAAACGAAAGCACAAGTGAAAAATCTGACTTAGGAAATATTAATCTATACGATATCCTACAATATTTGTAAGTAAAGAAGGACCACCGCCACAAAGAGGTACCTACTGAAGTTCACTTTGAAGTAAGACGTCATAATCACCATGATACACATTCATTAAATATGAGTAAAACAAGATAAGTAACACTTAAATAATACTGCTCGAAAGGAAAAAGAAATTATTCATTTCGTTAGATTTGTCTAGTCACCAATATTCGCGAATTAATCAAAAATTAAGTCGTTTGGTAAAAAAATCACACAGACAAGATGAGCGACACCATAGTCGATGCAAATAATCGAAACTCAGACCATTTGACACGGAAAAATCTGTCGATTTTAACGATGTATTAAATTCGCTTATGCCCTTTTGCCTTTCAACCGTCCATATGAATGATTAAATTAAAAGTGTTTACCTTGAAGAAGATAATGTCGCCCATATATCCATCACCGATACCAGAATTTCCTTTTATATCTATATTGTAATTTTCTATGTTTTTTTCCTTCAACATTTGAGCCACCAGTGACTTGAAATTGGCTATAATTGTCTCGTCCCCCATCTTCTTCAATGAGCTCCTGAATAACAAGAAATGAGTTCCAATCAGTTCAAATCATCATTAGAAGTGTGCATTTTTATTTTTATCGAGTTTATCTTTGAGTACCAGATAACAAATGTTATCTTTGGAGATTTTTAAAGCAAATAAATAATTTATATCAAAACACTAACACAACATTTGAAGATACAGGGTGTCTCAACGAAAAATATCATCGATTACTAGATATCGAACATTTCTGAAATTTGATATGAAGGCAACCGTAGAAAGAATAAAGCCCTTTAAAATAAACAGTTTTCTAATAAGAGGTTTCATTTTTATATAGAAATAGAATATACAGTGGACTCTCGTTAACTCGAATCTCGTTTACTCGAAATCATCGATAACTCGAATTATTTTCAATCCCCTTGGAAAAACCTATCTAAGCCGAAAAAAATTGCATGCATAACTCGAAACGATTTTACGGATATAATATTTGACCATTTTTACCTCTATGAGTCGAAGACGCACTAAATTTACCTCTAGAACTCGAAGTCAGTAGTTAATTCCAAACCCCGCCGCACAAGTCGAAATGTGTCGATGACTCGAGCGTATTTTACGATGCAATAATTGCATCGTGCGGTTTTGTAGATTTTTTTTAATTTGTTGCTTAGTTATGTGGAGGTTGTTGGAAATACATTTTTTGTTCTTCATCCCGACTTTTCTAAGCCTCTGAGAGACCTCTAGGTAGATTGGAATTTTTAGGAAAAACTTATTTAGAGTTTTCACTCTCAATTTCTGGAACAAGCTTAAAAAATGATACCAAAAAAGAAATGAACAATAACACTATGAATCAATTAACTCTTTTGACGTTTTAGAGTCTAAATCAGACTCCTTCACCAGATAAACTCTTAAAATATTCAGAATTTGTCAATTGGCTTTTGTTAATACAAAAAAATACAAAAATAATGAAATAGATGAAGGTATCTACCTTCATCTATTTCATTGTGAAATTTTCTATTGTCCAAAAATTAATTAAGTGTTCAAAAACCTATGTCTTTATGCAAAATACGGTGTGATATCTTTTGTGGAATGTCTTATTCTCAAGATCAACGAGGAATCGACAAACTTGGGTTTTCGTCAACACTACGGGCTATAGCAGCAATATTCCCAGTTGTTCGATTCTCCACATCATTAAATTGTCCCAAATGCTCAAATTTTTTCACAAGTTTCACTATTGCCGGACAAGAGACTATGCATCACCAATACTCAAAAACCCTTCAGTTTTGCGAACTGTGACAGCAACATTTTTACCATTTCTGTAGTGAATTTTAATAATTTCAATGCGTTGTTGAAGCGCGTATCCTTCCATTTTTATTGATGGCGTAGTTCTTTCTTGCCAGATGTCAAGAGATGACACTGTCATCTCTTGCTGTCATCATGATAGCTTCAAAAGTGACAGCTTCCCAGATAACGTGCTATTCAAAGTTCCTATTGGAAACCCTGTATTTCTTTTGGCTGCTCTCGACCTTTGTGCTCAAAATATCGAAGCTAAAATGAGAAAAGCACTGATGCGAGGTAAGGGCGTAGATCTTTTTTTTTCTGTTGGGGGTAATTGAAAAAAGTTTTTTGACGCTACGTTCACTCATAAATGTAATGTGAGAAAAAAATTTTAATAACGAAGTTTGAACCAAATTACTCGAAATAATTTTTTTTATTACCAATTCGGTTGTTCTTATCTTATACTGGATGTTCCTAAATTCGAGTTACGGTGGAAAATGAGAGATTCCTTGGATAATTTCAAGAATAAAAAGTCCCATAAATATGTCGTACTTTTTAGTGATACTTATATCAGTTTATCAAATCTTTACCAATCTTCGCTACAGAGTGGGTGAATAAGTACCAAAACTTTTAATTACTTCATTCGTTACAGCTTACTAACCGGATCTTTATAATAATTTGGATTTTCCTGAGGATTACTAGAGAGCTGTTTGAAATATTTTTCTCGAAATAGATAGCAGATTCGATTAAACTATAGCAAACCAAAATGTGTAGAAGGACCAGAGTGTCTTTTTACAATTTCCTAAACTACCAGCGGTTCACCAAAAAATAGTTTTGAAGGAAAGAATCAGCACCTGTCCAGAAAAAATATCATCCTGTGGATTTGCATTTAAAATTAGCATATTACATGATGAAACTTCGAATTGGAATATCTATGGTCAATTCAAATTAATTATCTTGTGAAGGGAAGGTTCTATGGGAGAAAAAACTCAAACTTTAACACTTGTATCTCAAAAAACAAAGTGTTTGGGGACTCATGTTATAGGAATTTTTATCTTGAAACACGTGTAGATATAGTCAATTCGAAGCTGATGCCTTCACAAATGAATTGCAATTTGAATGAAGCACCACAATAAATGGTACAACATATCCCAGACCATTTTTCTATGCGAATTACTGAGTTCAGGTTCTTTGATAACTACAGTATTGAAATTTTGTGACGAGAATGATACAAAAAACCGAAAACAACGGATAAGTGTATACCGACGACGAATGCAAAAATCACAGATGGCAAATAAGAGGACTACAAAGCGGATAGATAATAAACCTCGGACATAGACGTGCTCGTAGTGCAATGAAAGTACTCATCTTGAAAGCGATAAAAGAAATTTTTACTACCCTGTTGATTTCGAAGAAAAGTAAAATGATTATTGGTTCATTTTATGGAGAAATTTTTGTTCTTCGTCTTTGCGAGAATTCGCAATTTTATATTTTGGAAATCTTGGGGGTAATTACCCCCAGTATCCCCCATTCCTACGCCCTTGACGCGGAGTCAGCCCTCAAATATTATTTGGAATAAATATTTATTTATTCATTACAAACGGCAGAGCCAATTTTCCAAGATATACAACATTATATAATTATTAAGATATAATACAAACTAAAAATATTTCTACTATACTTCGCATGTAGAATTTTGCTTTCATTTACTCAAAGTCAAGTCGATTCGAAACTCCCTAGAATGTGATATATGACATGGAGGAGTAGAATGAAAACTCAAACACAATGCTTAAAGGGTCCGACTTTTTGCATGTAATATATGCCATTACATATTCAAACCATATCATGAAGGAATGAAGTTCTGAATTCAAATCCTGTAATGCTGCCTCTTCCGACCATGAACTCGAGACCCCTCGAAAATTTCTTCTTTGTTGTATATTCTTACATATTAGATTTAATCGACTCACCCTGCTAAAAATCCAAGTAACCTAAAAATTCGAGGCAAGTCATTCCGTTCGCAGAAATGAGAAAAATATTGACGTGAAGTCGTGAGTTTTCGAACACCCGTTCATTGATGTAGCAGTTGTGCCCTTGGAAGCCACAGAACTGTATATAGGTGTATGTATATGTAATCTGCACATGCACGAATGATGGAGCGGTCTAAACCGACTGACTGTAAGTCAGTGCCTTTAGCATTTTTTCCGATTTTCTGCTCGAATTTCCTTTGGTTCTGGTTATGAGATCGTCTATAAGACCCTTTCATAGGATTATAAATTGTCTCTAAACAGTTCCGAAACAATTCACTCCCAACTGTTGATTTTTTTTTGTAGAGCATATTTCAACATGCATTATCTCACTTTCCCAGTTTCTGGAGGACGAGGATTCTGGAGTAACGCATGTGCTGCAGTTTAGTGATCACGATCTCATCCATTATATCAATGACTTGACGGTCCGAAAGACCAGTCTTCAGGATCTTCATTCTCCAAGAATTTGAAAAATCTCAATTGCCACCAATTCAAATATGATCTCATGTCCATTCCTTGGAATATAATTTATTACAAGGCTTCGATTGACGGGAAAGTTCATGTCCTTACTTCAAATATTCCAACTAGTTTATTTTTCTGCGCCGCTCAGAACCTTCAGAATTTCGAAAAATTATGCGTCATGAATAACTCACATGATTAAAACAACAAACAGTATTGTAAGATGATCATCTCAAATCTCAGACAGTGAGCGAAATTGAGGTTTTGGAAGTTTTGGAAATTATAAAATCCATTATAAGAGGTGATGCTCTTATTTGTTTCCTATATTCTTCCTTGTATCACACAATTTATTCTAAATTTCCGTTCATTGAATTCTGTTTTTTCAAATCATTGGGAAACATCTGTTAGTTATTCTTGTACCAAAAGTTACTGATCCAAAAGACCTCAATAATTTACGATCCATAAGTATTTTACATACATTATCTAAATTTTCAAAAAGATTATGAATGTATTTAATTGAGTCAGTCCTTACTTGGTGGAAAATCATATTGATTCGGTAAAAAATAAAAAAAAACTTACTAATTTCCACAGATTAAATCTGTGGAAAGTAGTAAGTGTTTACATTTATTTTTTACCAGATTATGAATGAACAAATTTGGTCTCATTTAATTTTGCAAATTGGCACTATCAAAATTTTACAATTTTGTGGTGAATTTTAATCATTTCAATGCATTGTTGAATCGATACACGATCAAAATCAAAAGTGGCATCTGCCCAGATGGCAGGCTATTCAAAATGAAACTTCTTATTGCAAAACCCTTTAGCAGCTGAAATGTTTGATGTTGGTCAACAAATATAAGTATATGTATACGTTTTTATATGGGTGTTTCCGTTCCTTATCATGCTACTTCTTTATTTACGCGATTAAATTGGGTGACACAAAATCAACATTTCCGTTAGATATACAGTTGAAATTCATTAAAATTCTCAAAATGCTTAAAAAAAATGATTGCTAATTTTAAACGTAAAATCAAGTGTTGCTAGTTACAACGGTGTCATCCAAAGTCATGTAATTGGCAACAGTTTGTAGTTCTTTGTGGCTGTGCTGTCAGTGATATATGTCTCGTCTGAAAATCTCAATGCTGCTTTCAGAAAACAGTTCCTTATAACGAGTCGTCCAATTACATCCCAAGCAGCAGTAATGAAATTTCCCTCTCCACGTACTGCTGGACTGATTTTTGTACTTTTGCTTGATCACTCTGATGATAGCCTGATCTGAGGGCTGCAGTTTGGATTTGGCATTAAAAGTGGCAGAACCGAAAATGGCATTCAACTGCTGAATCCACTTTTTCAAACAGATCTCCTATCTTTCAAGAACGAGCTTGGGGCTAAAGGCCAGTAAAAAAAAATAAACATTGTTTCCATGATCAATGTTTAGTATTAACCGAAGTGTTATAATTTCTACTGATGATCTTGTTTGCTAATTATCGATGTTTATCTAAACAGAAGATATGTTTGGCAACATTGCAAAATTTCGACGGTTATCATAGAGAAACGTTCTGTGCTTTTGTGACTCCAAAATCAAAATAAATTATTATTATATGTTATCATTAATAGCGTATTCGACTGGCTGCACCAGTTCGAATTAATTCGAGCTAATTATGTCATTTAACTCTACAAAAATTCGAATTAATTCGCACTGGTGCAGTCAGTAGAATACGCTATAAATGATCTGAATCTGAATCCATATTTCAAATTTGGGTCTTTTCACAAAACCAAACTCAGAACCACAGAATGTGACAAAATCAGGTTATGTCCATAGAGTATAAGAAATAATGTCAATGGTTATGTAAATAATTCATATACCTACATTTTGAGTTGCGCAGATCCCTGTTTGAAAATAATCGGGAAAATAAACGTCCAAATTTGCCTAATTAGGGTAACCAGTAATTAAATTAACATAAACATTAAACATCATTTGAAAGATGGTGCAAGATAAATCAGAAAGTAATAAATTTTGAAATTTTTAATCAATGTTTAGGCAAACGGTGTAACTGGCCCTCACTGTATTTCGTCGCTGATTCTCATTTGTATCTCAATTTCTTCATGGGTAATTTGTTTAAATAATTCTGAGCAATGAAATAATGAATTCTTCTGGAATAAATTCAATATTATGTAGATTGTCCTATAAATATGTTTCGAATAAGGAAATAATCATGACTTGTACAATATTAGGCATGGCAACGTGGCAACCACGAGTTTATTCATTCATGGGCGGCAAGAACAACGGGTATCGAGAATCATTTCTGAGTTTCAAACACTAAATTTTATGTTCCATACTGCATATTGGAACAGGAACTTCAAAAATATTGATTTCAACCTTATCTAGGATACTTATGGAGCTTAAAAATATTAAAAAAGCGTGACGTGTATAATTTTTTTCTTGAAGAATTGAAATAATGGTCAACATTACTGTTAAATAGGTCCAGCTGAATAGAGAAATATCATTCATACCAACATCAGTTCAGAATATAATAGCATTAAAAAAAAATAACAAATTATGTCAAAAAACGTTTTGTTTTTTATGATAAAGTTTCGTAGAACTAGAACTTGAACCCAGTTTGATCAACTGACTTTTCAAAAATAAAAACGGAAACTTCGAATTTCAGAAGTTCAACTATGCCAAATTTAAGAATGTTTTAGGTTTGGAGATACTAAATTATACGAATGAAACAAAATATCCAAAATATATATCATATTAGGCATAAATAACATGATTTTGACCTTTATCATCATTATCAATTGAATAAGTTCATTATTGCATCACAACATATCGTTATTAAAAAGAAGTATGAAACTCATATTTATTGAAATCGATATGTTGAATAGATTTGTTCAAAGGAAGTCATGGAGATATTCTCGTGAAGAGACTAGCCCGATGACCTTAATCTGATGTAAAGAAAGGTTTTCGTTTGTTCCATAAATCATTCTACCATTTTCTTGTACTTGTTCTCAGAAAAGGGTGAGCAAAATCCAGAAAAATCCGAATAGCTAGTTACTAAAATTTGCGCCGCCTCTGTCTCATCCAACCTAACCTCCACATAATCGAACGTCACACTGAATCAACTTTCAAGGATTAGCATCACTCAACTAACAATCCACATAGATAATTGAACATGTAGAGAATTAAAACGTGAAAAGTTATACATTGTACTTACTCATTAATTGTTGGAGATGGTATAAGAAAATATTTATCCGGAAAACTATATACTCAACTTCAAAAAACTTGCTATCAGTGCTGCTAACTGAATGAATCGAATGAAAACAAACAGAAACTTCATTCTGGTGAATCTTACTATATGCAACGTTGTCGATATGAAGAAAAATTCGGTAAATATTCGTATATCAGAAACTCCTTTCATTATCATTTCAGTGGATAAACTTCAGATAAGTTTCATAAATCTGCGCTAATGACTTTCTATAGATTAGAAATTTCGCAGGTAATGTACTTTGAATTAAGTGCAATTTCTTTTGGAAGTCTTAATGTCTTTGACCGTGAGAAGTCTGTTGCAATTTCTGATCCCGAATATATGTGAGAAAATAAGCTACGACATTGAAATATTCGAGAGTGATAAATTGGTAACAACTACCTTATATCTTATTTTGGAATTATTATTATTATTATTTTAACATGATACACAGTTGAGGCTTTGCCTGTAAACTCTAAAATATGTTCAAATAAGCAATGCTGTCACAGACTATAACCTCAATCATTTTGTTTACTATTTGACTGATAGGAGCATCACTTTTCATGCACTTGCTCACAGCTTGATTAACAGCTGATTTTATTTATTCACGGATTTCCCTTGTTATAACCATGTTTGTAGTGCTAATAACACTACAAGGTTTGGAACAGATTGTCGACCGAGATAGTTTGTTCGCCTAGTGTGAACAGTTTCCAGAACAAATTTGACTTGAGGGTCTCACAGAATGTTGTGTGATTGTGAAAGTGAATTCATTTTTTTTGTGTTTTTTTTTCATTCAATAGCTCGAATTTTGTTTTTTCTCTTCCTTCTTATAATGTTTTATGTATCTGTACATAAAACATTATAAGAAGGAAGAGAAAAAACAAAATTCGAGCTATTGAATGAAAAAAAAAACACAAAAAAAATGAATTCACTTTCACAATCACACAACATTCTGTGAGACCCTCAAGTCAAATTTGTTCTGGAAACTGTTCACACTAGGCGAACAAACTATCTCGGTCGACAATCTGTTCCAAACCTTGTAGTGTTATTAGCACTACAAACATGGTTATAACAAGGGAAATCCGTGAATAAATAAAATCAGCTGTTAATCAAGCTGTGAGCAAGTGCATGAAAAGTGATGCTCCTATCAGTCAAATAGTAAACAAAATGATTGAGGTTATAGCCAAAACTATAGACTAGACTAGAATATAGGTCGAAACTACATTGACGGAGCTCAATACGAATTTTATTCAAAAATGAACAAAAAGTTGCAAAATAAAAGTAACTACTGGAGGAGCCGACCTTCTTGGCTTTCCATGAATGAGCAGGGTAGAGAACAAAAGATCTACATGGTCGCAGTTCCTGGAAGGCTTACCGAGCCACAACGACCCCAGTTCAAATAATAATAATAATAATACCTGGAGGAGGAAATACACTACGCAAAAGAATTAACGCACATTATAGAAATTTCAAATTTATTCTACAACTGAAGGTGTTCTCAATGATAATTATTTTTATCAAAATTATGCATGCATATGTTATCCACTTTCAACGTTTTTCTTCAATACAGATGTTTTTTCCCAGCAGGAATAAAAAAAGATGAGATTATCAGATTTTGAATGTATTGGCTCCATTCCGAAATCAGTTGTTCTCGATCAAGTCTAGTGATCAATAGTTTTTCTTCCGTTTGATTTTCTACACTCGATCGCTATGCAACACGAAACACGCAATTTGACCCAAGAGGAATGTGCCCAAGCGGTAGTTTTGCGAGAAGACGGTTGGACATACACAAGAATTGCAGAAAGGTTTGGAGTTTCCCATACAAGTGTGTCCAGAATGTTGCAGCGATTCAGGGAGACAGGTATGAATGTCCGAAGACCAGGACAGGGTAACAACTGCCATTCAAGAACGTTACTTGAGAGTTTATTCGTTGAGACAACGGTTTGCAACCGCTCGCCTCCTTCAAAATCAGCTTGAGCAAACTCATGGGGTGCAAATTAGCATTCAGACAATAAGAAATCGCCTCAGAGAATATGATTTAAGGCCTCGTGTCGCGGCAAGAGGCCCAGCTCTTACCCCAGCCCATCGAAGGGCGCGTTTGGATTTTGCGAGAGAGCATATCCATTGGGAAGAGGCTGATTCGGAAAGAGTGCACTGAGCAAATCTTTCATGTGGACGTCTGTATACAAGGGAACGTCGATCACAATGGTAGAGGCAGAATCTAGACTCATCTGTGAAGAGAACTATTTCCCAATCAGTCTCTTTCCAATGGATATGCTCTCTCGCAAAATCCAAACGCACCCTTCGATGGGCTGGGGTAAGAGCTGGGCTTCCTACCGCGACACGAGGCCTTAAATCATACTCTCTGGGGCGATTTCTTATTGTCTGAGTGCTAATTTGCACCCCATGAGTTTGTTCAAGCTGATTTTGAAGGAGGCGAGTGGTTGCAAACCGTTGTCTAAACGAAGAAACTCTCAAGTAACGTTCTTGAATGGCAGTTGTTACCCGTGGTCTACCCTGTCCTGGTCTTCGAACATTCATACCTGTCTCCCTGAATCGCTGCAACATTCTGGACACACTTGTATGGGAAACTCCAAACCTTTCTGCAATTCTTGTGTATGTCCACCCTTCTTCTAGCAAAACTTCCGTTTGGGCACATTCCTCTGAGTCAAATTGCATGTTTCGCGTTGCATAGCGATCGAGTGTAGAAAATCAAACGAAAGAAAAACTATTGATCACTAGAATTGATCGAGAACAACTGAATTCAGAATGGAGCCAATACATTCAAAATCTGATAATCTCATTTTTTTTTATTCCTGCTGGGAAAAACATCTGTATTGAGGAAAAACGTTGAAAGTGAATAACATATGCATGCATAATTCTAATAAAAATAATTATCATTGAGAACACCTTCAGTTGTAGAATAAATTTGAGATTTCCATAATGTGCGTTAATTCTTTTGCGCAGTGTAAAATAATAGGTGAAGAAAATAATGAAATGAAGTATATATTCCATCGGATGGATCAAACTACGAGATCGTTCAACCTCAGAATATTAAACCTCAAAAAAAAAAATAAATTGAAAATACAAGAGATAATTTGAAAAATATTTTCAATATAAAGATGTCACTAAATTTATAGAATAAGGATATCTTTATAAGCTAAAGAATTCAAAGAAAAACTTTTCCTCTAATTATGTGGCAAATCCATTCATTCTGTCACATCCTGTAAAAGAAAATCGTGCGAAAATATTTCTGATTCGCACAGATTTCATGGTTGAATTTCATTATTATATTATGGTACTCGGAACTGTCCTACCACGGATTTATCTATTATCTATCAAATTTGTGATACAGAAAACTGTTCTGCCAACCCACATTATTCGATGAAAAAATTTCTAAACAATATTTATGGAAATTTTCCATTGATTTCTTCAAAAATTCTGTAAATTAGAGAAAATAATGTATAATACTCGTACAAAAGGCTCAATCAATCACTCGTTGAATTTTGAACTCGTGGAAGAATATCAATGCTTTCTGCACTTGTATTATAAATATTATGTAACTGTTCTGAAACATAATGATTTGGAGATCGAAGAAGCGAATTATGAAAAGAAAAACTCTTCAAAGAAACATAAATTGTCATAAGGAAGGACCTAACTGGATCGAGAACGAAACTATAAAATACGACAATTGAAAAATTTGGACTAAAAAATGTATGGATCCAAAACGGTGAAATCTACACTGTGTCCGTAAAGTATGGAACAAATTCATTTTTAAATAAACAGACCATTTTGAGAAATAATCCTGAAACACATCGATTCTTTATTTTAATTCACCGTATTTTAAAATGATATTCTAATATACAGGGTGAATTACTTTCGAGTAATGACGTCACCGTAATTTTTTTTTTTTGATTGGAACACCCCCATTTTGTCTTAATTTTCCGATTACTCTAGCTGAGCTGATTCCAAAAATGTATCACATGTTGATTCTAACTGTTACAGGGTGGACAAAAATAAAATAGTTTTGTGTTTGCTCATAGAGTTACGCGTAACATTCTTTATTAGTTAAATTAACAATATTATCAAAAATACTTATTGTTTAGCGGCAACATGCATATGTGCAACGAGATTAGTTAGACGTATCTCTGAGTGCTCTCCGTTTTTGGTGATTTTACGTTTGAATTTCATCTTCAAATTGGAGGAGAGTCAACTCCCGATCAAAATTAGATACGGACTGTTCACTGAGTGAGATTATTTCACTGAATTTTCCGAAATATCTCTTGTTTATTTCAAATTATTTTGGAATTTAGTCGATAACAACGATTGATAATACCATATTTTTCCTGCACATCTGTCACTGGCCGGCGAAAGAATTAATAAGGCGTTCCATACACCGCAAATAGTTGCAGGAGGAAGAATGTCCATAAGCGAACAATTACAAAAGTTTCTGAAAAAGGAATTCAAGGACCAGACTACCGCTTTGAGAGGTGAAATTGTAGGGGTGAAGGAAGAAATTAAGAGTTTGAGAGAGGAAGTCAATGGAATCAGTGCATCAATTGAGCAGAAAATTGCGACATTTGAAGGAAGGATAGACTCAATAGAGAGTGAGATTTTGAATATTAAACGAAATGCTTTGAAGAATAATGTCATAATTACCGGGTTGAAGTTGGATGATTCGGATCTGCTGGGCTCGGTTCTCGGTCAGCTGAATTCTATTCTTGGTATTAATCTGACACATATAGAGATCAACAATATATACAGGCTGAGTAAGAATAAGTCGATAGTAAAGATAGAATTTATATCTTTTCTGGCCAAATCGAAACTAATTGAAAACCGCCGAAATCTTAAAGGTAGCAGTGTGTATATTAACGAAGATCTCTGTGAAGAGGACCGTGCTGATTTCAGGTTGCTCAGGCAACAAAGAGATCTGGCCAGGGCAAAAAACTACAGAGCTCATATTCAAGCAAGGTGTTTGATAGTAAATGGAAGAAAGTTCACCATAGAACAATTGAAAGGACCGGCCGCAAGTATACAGTCTCCCCCTTTTGGAGAGGACTCCAACGCGGAATCCACAAATCTACCTAAAATAAATTCTGAATTAGTGTCCAACGCATCAAATAGTCCTGCTCCTATGGCGGTATATAACCAGTTGTTGAGTGAGCAAGAAAATCTTCCGGTATACGAGGATCCAGGGATCAACAAAGAAAGTTTGTCCACAGATCGACTCTTAGACAGGCAAAATGTGCTAGCAGAGTTGGGACGAACGAGATCACAATCCGCTGGAAGCACAAAGAAGACCGATGGCACTAAATGAAGAGAGGTGGTTGAAGACGCTGGTGAGGCATCATACCTTTATTCTTGTTTGTTTTCTTCCTGTATTAGAATTTGTTTTGTTTTTTATTATTCTGGGGTCTAACTATTTCATGGTTATTGGGTCTATGATTTTGTATATAGTTATAAATGTGAGTGGATAACTTTATAGTTCATACTTCACTTGCCTTTCAACTTGCATAATGGATACTTATATAAGAGACTATGAAGGAAATGTATATAAGACCTTGTGTCTGGATAACTTGGGCTTGCTTGATGATTATAAACTGACAGGTCGATTGAAAATTATACACGGTAACATAAGAAGCATAGAAAAAAATCTGGATGAGTTTAAAATTCTTCTTAAAATGACTTCAGAAAGCTTTGATGTTATTGTGCTCACGGAAACTTTCCAAATCGAGGACCCAGATGTTTATCTGATTCCGGGATATCGAAGTATATATAGCCATGGAAACTATAACAGAAACGATGGTATTTTGATGTTTATAAGAGATAATATTGAATACACTCACAGTATTGTTCAGATCGATGAAACAAGTTGTGTGGAAGTTGAAATAAAATTGTACACTAAAACAATTAAAATCACTGGTATATCTTTCGCCAAAAACAAATCTCACCAAGTTTACTGATCGATTGTCAGAATATCTGGAAGGTGTAAAAATAAAAAATTATCATATATTAAAGGGTGATATGAATGTAGACATTCTAGGAACCAGAGATTGTGAAGAAGAGTATAAAAACATAATGAGTTACTATGGATATGAATCATTTATAAACACGGTGGCAAGACCCGCAAGCAAAACTTGTCTTGACCATTTTTTCATGAAGGAAACAGGTGTTCGAGGCGATCATCATGCATTTGCAGTTCACTCTGGGATGACAGATCACTTTCCTGTTCTTATATGTCCTGATATCCAAACAGTTCAGAGGAAAAATCCTATAAATTGTAAAATCTTCGTAGATTATAAAAATCTAAAAAATGATTTGAGTAAAATTAACTGGGATGAAATTGCCAAAAGCACAAATGTTGATGAATTTGCTGAATCTCTTAATGAAATTATTACTAAACTTTTGAATCATCATACAAATCGGGTTAGTTTCAGCTCTAGAAAATTCGCAAAAAAGGATTGGGTGACACCAAGTCTTCTGAAGGCTATAAATAAAAAGAACAAAATGTATAAGGATATATTTAATGGATTCGGTCCTTACTTGGCGGAAATTCATTATAAATAAAATATAACATAGTGGAAATTACTTCGTTTTATTTTATGTATAAGGATATGTTGAAAGAACCTAATAATACTCTCTTGAAGCAAAGTTATATACAGTTTAGAAATTCGGTAAATTCACTTATATCAAAGGCAAAAAAAGATTATTCTAGAAATTTCATTGAGAAAAATTAATCTCAATCGAGGAATCTTTGGAGGCACGTAACAAACATATGTTCACAACAGAAAATGGAAATGGGGACAGAAGGCATTAAAGGTCGCAATGGTGAACTCATTACTGACAAGGAAGAAATTGCTGATGCATTTAACGAATATTTCAGTGGTGTAGGTAGAGAATATGCAGAACGTATAGAAGAAAATGAGCAATTCAAGGATAATGATATATATGTGCAGGAAACATTTTTTCTTTTTCCAACAACACCAATAGAAGTTGTGTACATGATAGATGGACTGAAGAGTAATAAAGCTGCCGGTTATGATGGAATAAGGTGTGAAATGTTGAAGAAAATTAAAGAGGAAATTTCAGTTCCTATTGCTACTCTCACAGACCTTTGTTTCGAGAGTGGAGATTTTCCAAACCTATATAAAATAGGGGTGGTGAAACCGATCTTCAAGTCGGGAAGAAGGGACTGTGTGGTAGACTATAGACCAATAACTTTAATATCTAATATTGGAAAAATTATAGAAAAAATCATTAAAAATAGAATAAATAACTTCCTGAAAAAATTTAACATAGTCTCACCTGAACAGTTTGGTTTTGTGGAGGGTAAATAGCAGAAGACGCAATAGGAGTATTAATATCGAATCTATACAGGTGTTTGGATTTAAATAAATCAACCTTGTGTGTATTCATAGACCTTGCCAAGGCATTTGACACTGTATCCCACGATAAAATGCTGTCAAAATTACATCACTATGGTTTCAGAGGCAAGGGATATGACTTATTGGAAAACTACTTGACAGATAGAAGGCAGTTGGTAGAGATTGAAAACAGTCGAAGTGAAATGAAGAAATTGGAGTATGGGGTGCCACAGGGTACGGTGCTGGACCCTGTCCTCTTCGTCATATATGTGAATAGTCTTCTATCTATGGTAAAAAAGGGGAAGATCATTAGTTTCGCAGATGATACTGTATTAACATATGAGCACGATACATGGGAGGAAGTTAAGATGGAGGCGGAGAATGATTTCGCAAGAATTAAGCGTTGGTTTAGAGCAAACAAACTCACAGTGAATTTGGCAAAAACGAAATTCATACCATTTGCCAGTTACACACCAGGTCTTCCGAATTTTGAATGTCTTGAGGTGGGAGATGGTGACATAATCCCAAGAACAGACAACATAAAACATTTGGGTGTAATAATAGATCAACATCTGAAATGGGATTTGCACATTGACTGTGTTGTTAAAAAGATTAGGGGCATGATATGTAAATTTCGGCATTTGAGAGGATATTTGGACACGAAATACTTGAATACCATATACTACTCACTTGTCCAATCCCAGCTCTCATATGGTATTTTGGGTTGGGGTGCAGCATACGATAATGTAATGAAGAAACTTGAAATGGTCCAAAAATGTATTCTCAAGATAATTTATAGAAAGCCACTCAGATTCGGAAGTGAGGAATTGTTTACTGTTTCACAAGCATTGGATTTACGTCAACTCTATGTCCTACAAATCCTGAAGAATATACATAAAAAAAGATTAAAATTCATCAACAGCAGAGTAAGTATGGAACAAGAAATTATGAGAAACATCATAGACCAAGAGCACTCAAAAGAATCGGACAAAGAAATTATTCATATCTTGCGCCCAGAATTTATGATGTATTGCCAGCAAACTTTTAGAAAAACTGCCACCACAGGAAATTTATAAAACAAACAAAAATTTGGATTTACGAAAAAAAAGATTGTTCTGCAGGGATTTAGTTAATCAAGCGTGATATCCCTGGAAATGCATGGAAATTTTCATTTGGTTGGTCATTGATGATCATGACTTTATTCGATAATATGTATATATATTCTTTTGATTGAGAATAATGTTTGATAATAATATACTACTACCTATTTATAATAAATAATAATGTCGACATCCTAGGAGATGGCGCAGCTGAGCCCCAATCGAGCAAATGCCTTTGGATCGGACAGGAATTCCATACAATTACTTTGAGATATTTAAATATATATATTTTATTCTTTTATTGGAAAGTTGCAAGAAATATTTTTTGGTTCATTATTGCATCACGCACAGATAGATTATCTGTCTCTGTGATTAAGTTTATTTGTAACAGAGCGTTCTCAAATAAACATTATTATTATTATTATTATATCATAATTGGTTTGAATGTAACACCCTGTAGTTTGTTACATTTTTAGATTAATAAAAATGTTTGAAAGTAAGAAATAATTTCATTCATATTCTGTCTGCTAGATAACAAGTACCCAACGTGTTTGGAAACAGCTTATTTTTATTGATCTAAAAATGTAACAAACTACAGGGTGTTACATTCAAACCAATAAGTATTTTTGATAATATTGTTCATTTAACTAATAAAGAATGTTACGCGTTACTTTATGAGCACACACAAAACTATTGTATTTTTATCCACCCTGTAACAGTTAGAATCAACATGTGATACATTTTTGGAAGCTAGAGTAATCGGAAAATTGAGACAAAATGTGGGAGTTCCATTAAAAAAAAAATTACGATGACGTCATTACTCGAAAGTTATTCACCCTGTATATCAGATTATTATTCTAAAATACGATAAATTAAAATCAAAAATCGATGTGTTTCAGGATTTTTTTTTTAAAATGGTCTGTTTATCTAAAAATGGATTTGTGCCAGTGATTTTACTGTAAATATTATTATTATTCAAGGACAAGAGCTGTGGCAATGCTTTTGAAGCACAGAAACATAAGAATTGATACAGTATGTAACTAAAAAAAATGCATGAAAAATATACACAACAGACAGCATTCATTAAGAAAAGAAGTGGGCGAAATCCATCTGAATAAAATCTGTTCTTGAAGAAGTTCACACTGGAAGCACAAACCAATCCGTTCCAGGTTAGAAAAATTCTATTAGACTGAAAGTTTTGTCGCTCGAAGATCTTGAAGCTCTTCCTCTTCAACTTGTGCATGTGTTCTTTTAAGTTATTAGTGTTCAGGTTGAAAAGAAATGAAAGGTTGACACCAATCATCTTATTGATAGCCAAGGAGTTAAATATTAGATCATCTCTCTGTTATGAGTAAGAAGCTAGGATTGTACAACTGGGAAAATAAGAGCAGTTCACAGAATTTGGAATGCAGTGATTAGCTTCTAAATTGGAACAAACAAGTAAACATTCAGTTAGTCAGCCAGATAGTTTTCTGATTTGCTGCCACCATACACTGGAACAATAGCTGGTTCCTCTCAAAGGTACCTAATAGTAAGATTTCTCCTCCCGGCTTTCTCCCTGTCCCCCAACTTGACGCGTAGAGAATTCAAGAGCTTGAGCTGCTGAGGAGTCATCAGTGAGCACCAATTTTTTAAATGATTTCTTACTCAGTAGTTTTTTTTATTACGTGAAAATGAGCTTATGACAAGCAATGGTTACCTTCAGCATTCGGGGTTGTATTGACCGTGTCCTACCCAAACGAACAGTCCGCACTAAAAGTTTGGGTACACAGGGATCAACATGCCCCAGAACATCGCAGGTGGCCCCAAAATCATTGGATGGATCAGATTCTGGGAAATTTTTTATAATGATATTGAAAGGTCGCTTTAAGCGTTTGGCGTATCCACCACGTCAGAGAGACCAGAACTCAAGTCAGCGTGGGAATTTCGATGACTTCAATCTCTCTCTCAAAATTGCGTCTTGGTTCCCATTTCATTTTCAACTTTCGAATATGTTCTTTCCAATTCAATCTGAAATCAAACGAAATATCTAGAAATTTAGCTCCCTCGATATTTTTTATAATACAGTCATGGAAATAAAGTGGGGATTTTTGATGAATACCTCGAAATCTGTAGAAGGGCATACTTTCATGTTGTGGTTCAAATGAAGACAGCTAAATCAATTCTCGTAGATTCTCAATTTGCTAAATATTATTGATCAATTATTCCATTCAGATATAGAAGCCTTTCAAGCACACCAAACCTCATTAGTTTTTTCCGGGATTCCATGTCTCTAACATGAAAAATACATAAAAAGCATTGCACACAATATTCAAGTAATACCTAATTGTAAATGGTGGATATAGTATTGCGATAATCATTTTAGGATTGAATCGAAACGATCCTTGTTACTAGGAACCGCTTATGCGTTTATTGTCAAAATTTTCATGTGCAAAACATGAACCTATACTGGATAGGTGGAAAGTAAACTTGTTTCCTTGACATTCTTCAACATATATACTAACTGACAAAGAAACTACAACACCCAGAAGAAGCTGTTCAAATTTTAATTTTTTTTTTGGTAAATCATAGAGGTAATGATAAAAGCAAGGAGTATATTGATTGAATTCGGAGACAAAAATTGTGAAGGTTTTTTCATGCAAACAATTTTTGTTACTGAAATATTGTTTTCGTTTTTTGCAAGTTTTGTAAATTTGCCAACAAAATAGTAGTTCGAGGAGATCTGAAGTCGATGAAGCAAACGATAACAGTGGTGCAGAGAACGTCAACATTGGAATGTGGAATGGCATCAGGTCGTTTTTCTGATCAATATTGATTCTCCTTGGGTGCACATGATGGCCGAAGAAGGGTTAAGGGTTAGACGACGGCGACGTCAGGGAGAAAGACGTGAAAATTAGTTTGATGTTGAGCGTCATGTACAACGGACTGTAGGTGTTATGGTATAGGGTACTATTAAACCTGCAAGTAGGTCTTCATTCGAGGTAACATGAGAGCGCTGCCTTACCTTCAAAGAATAGTGGAGCCATATGGTCTCCCTGCCTTATTCAATATATGCCGCCAGAGTTATGATAGTTGAAACTTTTTCGAAGCGATCCATGTGAATCTTTTGCCATGGCCGCCCAGATCCCTGATCTTTCGCCCATAGAGCATGTTTGGGACATCATGAGTAGAAGGCTTTGAAATTTACCCCAGCCCCCACGGGCTTTGCGGCTCTGAAACATGAAGTACTGGTAGCTTGGGATAGTATCACTCAAGAAGAAAAAGACCATAATATTGCATCAAGGCCGAGACGTGTTGGGGAGTGTATAGATAATGGCGGTATATATACACATTTTTAACAAATTTAATAAAAAAAATTGTAAACCCTTGGTTTTTTTCTTCAAATGTCAATCATTTACTCCTTGCTATACCTACTATCTATATATTTTAGCAAAAAATATTTGAAATTTAAACTCCTTCTGGATGTTACAATTTCTTCATCAGTTAGTATATTATGTAATGGCTTCTTTACATTAGTCTGGAGAATTACCATGCTTTCAGAGTTTTCTGTAGAATTTCAGCAGGTGATACTTCATCCAATGACGATGCCTAAACCTATATCATTTCAAATATCCAACATCAGGTTTAGGTGAAGTTGAAATCACACCATGCTACTTATAATTCTGGCTTACAAAATATTCAACTTCGGAAGAAAATTTCGATTTTAATCTTCATAACTACTCGTATTTTCTAATTGAGATGTAAAGGTAATGGTGATTCCTCTGAATTCATTATCAGATTCCAGAAAATTCGAAAGGAGTATCTATAAATTTAGATATTTTTTATCACCTCGATTCTTCTCCATTCTTTACCATCTGTTTCTTTGTATCCGTTCTTATAGATTATGTACATCCAAGAGCTCCACCTGCTCTTCAATTTATTAATTCCTTTGGCGTGCGCTCGAGTTCCGAAGGTTGTGAGGTTTTGTAGACTCGGTCTTATTTTATATTGATGGAAATTTTTTTGCCGTTCAAATAGTAACTTTGATCTTTTAGTTCCACCAGAGGACATGCTTTTCAAGAACACAGGATAAGATTCGAGGTAACCTACACCTTTTCATTTTGTTCGAATCGAATGTTACTTTGATTTCCTATATATAGCTCAGCTTTCTGAGTAGTGCCTCTCAGTTTGCTTCAGTAAAGTTAACAAACTCGGGTCTACTGTATCACCATACCTGAAATCAAACCAAAATAGTCCCCTTGAGGGGTTGTGGTTTGTGTACGGTGTGATGCATATTCTTCAGAATAATTTTATCAATTTGTTTTGTATACCTATAAAAGAATCACCTTTAATTCTGTGTCACATCTGTTCATTCTGCCATACCTTGGAGAACAAAATCGTGCTGGAATATCTCAGTTTTACACAGATTCTATGGTTGTATTTCATTATTAGCAATCTGAAGTTTCCTATCACGGATATATCTATCATTTGTCAAATTTGTGACACAGAAAAGAGTTCTTCCAACATTCAAACATTTTCATTGCAATAATCACTGATATCAATGAAAACATTCCATTACTTTCAATAAAACATATTGTATAAGACTCGTACAAAAGGCTCATTCTAACACTGTCTCATTCAAAAACTCGCTATTCGTGGCTCATTTTTGAATTTTGAAACTCATGTAATAACTATTTAGGTTGTGACAATAGGAGTAGGTAATATTCATTCTTTTTCTCAAGGTTTCTGTTCTTTGTTTCTGGTCTTCTTTCCAGGGATATTTTTTTGGCTTTTTTCCTTTCGCCGATTCATTTTTCTCTTTTCCCATCAATTTATTACATACAATTCGTTTTCACAGTGGAAAATCCACAAAGTCTCTCTTCTGAATATTATAAAGCTGGCTCCAATTTGATGTATAGGGTTAAAAACTGATCTTTTCCACAGTTGACAAATTTTGTTGATGGCGTGATAGGTTTTTCAACAGTTTGAGGTCATGTGCTTTTTATGTGGCAGTATACATTGGCGTGCTAAATTATTCGATTCTTATGACATTCGATCACTCCAAATCTTACCATGAATTTAATACATCATCATCGTTTATTCACACAAAATATAACAACAAGAATAACAAGACAACATTGTGTAAATGAACATTTGAAAACCCATAGAAGCAACAAATGCTGCTTGTACGTGGTGAAAAATATGAATTGCGTTTGACGGTTTGACTAACTATTATTGAAAATTACAAAGATCAATAATTAACAATTTTGGAATATAAATCTAGGTGTAAAATACGTGTATACAAAAAATCAAAATGAACAGATAGAAAAATAAGTAAAATAACTCAGAAGTGAAACAATCACGAAACTTCGGAGGCGTAGATATATACATGAAATAAACAAATCATATGGGGTATAAATAAAATCCAGAATTTAAAACAAATAAAACAATTAATCACAAACTTGTATAGATAAAACACATCACATGGGGGTATAAATGAAATCAACCAATGATGAGGGTACATTTCTGGAATAGCATTTAATCACCATTATCAAATATTTGGCGAATTTCTTCACGAGGTTGACTTATTATTAGTTTTTCGAGTGCTTTTCTCAATTGTGAAAGTGATTTCATAGAATGCATGCTTTCTGGTAGGGACACTCCAACTACAAACCCGAGTTTGTGGTAATCCTTCTTCAGGCATTGTTGATTTAGATTTTTTTTGTCAATTATGGAAATCGAGTGTTATTGCATTTCATAATTTCGATAAAATTTTCCATGTAAATTCGTCCCTTTAAATGAAGTCATGCCTGGCTGAGCAAATCGATACTCCACTTGTTTTTTTTTAGCCCTAAGTTCGTAAAAAACTTCTACTCATTGGAAAAAACAAACATATTTTTAGACGTCCAAGAAAAACTTCAATCAAGTGGGATTACTAACGATTATGTTATTTTTGTCGGACCTCGGCGTTTGGTGGATGTTTTGTGGAAAAGGCAATTTTAGACTTATCACAGAGGAGAAAAACATGATCTGTTTGCAAAACCGTTGATTGAACTCATGTTGAATGGAATCTCAGTTTCTGAGGATGTCACAGGAATCAACTCATACTATTTCTAGGAATTAACCGATATTAGATATTTCAGTATCTCAACATACTCCATCGGTTTTGTGGCAATGAAAATTTTTCATAGATAATTTTCTTGAATTTTCTATAATTTAGTGATTCTGCGACTACCATGAAAGTTTGCACCAAGCACGAAATTATCTTTTTTCATAGAACTACATATTTTCATCTCGATTGAATCAATAATTCTGAAATTACCAGAAAAACGAAATTTCGAATAGGCTCATCTGCTGAACTGTACTTACTGGAATTTTAGTGTTGAACGAACTGATCCGCGGCATTCGAGAACTTACGGTGAAAATTTCAAGTCTAAAGGTCTTCTCGTTCAAGACTTTTCGTGAATTGGGATTTTGAAAGTTATTATGAAAAAATAATTTCAAACTCTGTGCGAAATTTCAATCTAATTATAGTATATCCAAAGTCACTTGAACTATTCCATAAAAACGCTTGGCTATAGATGTCCCTTTGTAGTGAGTACCGCGATCCGCTAAATACCGGGGTTTATTATTTATAAATTTCATGATGGTTTCCAAGCTATCCATTCAGTTTCAGATTCTTTTTTAGAATGGGTAGTTAACTTCAAATCGATATAATGAAAACTAATATTTAGTACTCCTTTCTGCTTCTTTTTTTTTTTGTTTTAGGATCCAATTGGAAATTATAGAGTCCTCAACCGAAAAGAGAGGATGAAGAAAATTTTGTTTTGGTCGAAGAGGAAGTCCTCCAATATAAATTATGTCAGCTTATTCTGTAAACGTTTACACAAACCAGTCACTACACCAATACGGGGAGACAGAGTTTTTGCTGAGGTTTTTATCTGTTCTCTTGTATCATACGTTGAAATGTATGATGCCCCGTTACATTTCCTCTGCTAATACTGAGATTCATCGACACATATGCTTAATTGTTTGAAATTAATATTTTGTATTGCTCTTTCTCGAAAGAATATTTATATATTTGAAAGTATTGTTAGGCAATAAATTCACTGGCCCGAAAGGAATTTCTGGAAACTCGGACAAACCTTGCGACGGGTGTTTTTTTTTTTCGAGGTATATAACTTTAAGATGGCATTACTGTTCAAGATGGCGACCGATTTAAAAGCTGTCAAGTGATTTATTATCAGTTTGGTTTGGCAATTCATCATGAATAGACTCACTCCTGAACAACGCTTGTAAATAGTGTACTTTCATTTCGAAAATAATGGTTCTGTGCGGAATACGTATCGCGCACTACGTCCATTTTATTTTGTTTAGCGATGAAGCGCACTTCTGGTTGAATGGCTACGTCAACAAACAGAACTGACGCATTTGGAGTGAAGCTAATCCTCAAGTGTATGTCGAAACACCGTTACATCCAGAAAAACTGACTGTTTGGTGCGCTTTATGGGCTGGTGGAATCATTGGTCCGTACTTCTTCAAAAACGATGATGGCCAGAACGTTACACTCAATGGTGATCGGTATAGAGCCATGATTACTAACTTTTTCATTTCTGAATTGAACAACCATGATGTCCAGGAGCTGTGGTTCCAACCTAGGTTCCAACAAGACAGCGCAACATGTCACACAGCTCGTGCCACAATCGATTTATTGAAAAACACGTTTGGTGACCGTCCAATTTCACGTTTTGGACCTGTGAATTGGCCTCCATGATCTTGTGATTTAACACCGCTAGACTACTTACTGTGGGACTAGTAAAGTCTATGGTCTATTCGGATAAGCCACAAACCCTTGACCATTTGGAAGACAACATTCGCCGTGTTATTGCCGATATACGGCCACAAATGTTGGAAAAAGTCATCGAATATTGGACGTCCAGATTGGACTACATCCGAGCCAGCCGTGGCGGTCATATGCCAGAAATTATATTCAAAATGTAATGCCACAAGATTATCTTGCGGATAAATAAAATTCATGTCAATCAAATAATCCATCGTTATTTCATTGCAATTTAAAGTTCTATAGCTCTAAAAAAACACCCTTTACAATCGAAATTTTTATCTTCCTCCAAGTGACTTTGGATATACTATACCAAAACTTTGGACAATGCAAGAAGAATATTTGAAAAAAATACCCAAATTTTCATGATTGCAAATCAGATCGTTTCAAGATTCTGTTTATATGTTAAGAATAACCATTTCAATCTTCAGGCAAAATGTTATATCGATAGCATCATGAAAATCGAAGAAAATTCAAGAATTATATAGAAAAACAATTTTCTTGATACTTCAGTGACAATAGATCCGACCAAGTTGAACGTTTGGTGGTATATGTGATACCTGTTAAAATTACCATGCACTGCGAATTTTAGGTGTTGGGTTTCATCATAGATGTTTTCACCACTACATCATCTTGTGAAGTTCTGTGAATAACTCCCATCTAAAAATTTCCACAAGGTACGACAAGGGACAAGTCAAAGACATGAATAATTCTTCCCTCATATTTTGTTCCAGAGCTAGTTGAACAAGTTACAACAAAATAGTATGATTGACAATGACTTGTACAAAGTTATAGAGGAAGGTACTTCGGAAAGTTTCGAGTTGAAGAACTGAAAGTAGAGGTCATTTTCCAACCAAACCTTCTTTTTTTCATTATTCATTGGTATGAAGCTTTTTCAAGGAAAACTTTTCATGAATTTAAAATTATATTCCGAAAAAGCTCCTTGATATTTTTGATTCTGTACCTATAATAAGTATGAGACATTAAAAGATACTTTGAAGAAAACCATATTTTCGGGAGTATACTGAATAAACGATAATATAATAATAAAAAATATGGATTAGGATATATTTTCCAGTGATAAAAGCCCATACTCATTTAGGTGAAAGTTTATTTATAAACTCTGCATAATGTACAAAAATATCATAGGCTCTTTCCCAAAAAATCTCCATATTTTTTGTCTGAAACGAAAAGGAACCCTCAAAATCTGTCCCATCTTCAGCCATTTTGATTAGATCTGGAGCGTCATCCGCATCACATAGCGCAATACGTAGGAAAATGAAGACGTATAAAACAGTATACACACCATGTCTTCTCCAATGGCTTTTGAGGTCATCCATGGTGAATAATTCAGCAGGATTACTTCCCAATAATTTCATAGTTTTCGAAAAAGATTTGTAGTAGATATTGAGAAGGTTATCAAAATCTTTGAAGGTTTCTTTATCTCCCATGTTGTAAAGTGTACTGCTAAGTTCCAGAGCAGGAGAGTCTAGTCTTGAAAATTGGAAATCTAAGAAGAAAACTTCATTTGGCGTAGACGTCCCTTCGCTCTCCTGGAATATTAAATTGGCAGTGGTCATTTGCTTTTCCAATCATTCAACAATCAATAAAAAATAATAAAATATCAATATCAAGGAATACTCGAAGAAATAAAAGAGCGAATTGAAAAACAGTGATAAGAAACATTCCATTATAATAACATAAGTATATTTATTTTTGATGATATGCTAACTTTTGCTTACATGGTGATTTGATTTATTATATGATGAAGCTCAAAGAGTCGGTAGAAGGTAGAGGAAGGTTGGTGATAACGAGATTAAGACAATTTTTGGTCTCTCATTTCAAAATTTTCCAAAAATGTTGTCTCAAATCATTCGGAACATTTCTGGTTTCGCGTCTGTCTGTTGGTCTGTCTGTCTGCAAACCTTTGTAGCAGCCAAAACTTCTACAATTCCCATTAGTATTGAATGGACTTAGATGTTTGCGCTCTACATGGTCTCATACAAATTTTAGTTTTCTCGCATGAAGTTTACAAGTTGAACATGCGTAGACGTAGAATTCAAGTCCAATTTAGATTAAATTCATAACCTATGTTTCGCGTTTCACCAGAGTTATCCATTTTCAATCCTCATTCATTCGGCACTGGTTATCAACAGGATTGTAAACATGTAGGTAATTGTTTGTGTTCTTTACATTATTTTATGGGCCATCACGTTTGATTGAACTAATTTCCATATTGTTAACCAGTTGTGAGTAAGTGTTATTGATCTTTTTAATATAACACATAATTTCAATCATATCAATATTCTTAATAGGAATAATAATTCATTCAACTCCTAATCAATTGAAATGTGGGAATCAATCGAACAGTTTAATTGAATTTCAGTTCAATTAAACGTTAACACGATGAAATGAAAATGAGTCCTGGATATTTTGAGAGCATCAAGGTTTTATTGGTTTATTTCCAATAAAATAGAATATTCCAATATTTTGAAGAATAATGTTTTTCGAAGAGAAACATTTGTGTAAATATTTGAAATTATTGTTGGTTGATTTTCATTTTAAAAATCCAATAACAATATGATCTGACCGATTTGCATAAAATTTAGTGGGACTTATTGTTCAACTTTTGAGGTGAGAGGTGATTATTGAGAGAATCTCCCAAAAACTATTTGGAATAATATCATAAAAGAGATAACGTAACCCAGTATGGAATGATATTTTTCAAACTGATAGAAGTAATCTGTGTGTGGGAAATAAAATTTTATATTTTATAATTTGTACTATGTATTGTATGATGAGGAAATTCAAAAAATAACTTACCTTATATTTAAACATATAGTTAGTGCACCAATTATCTCCATGACTTATAATCAGCAAATCTTCATCTTCTGAATTCTTCCTGAATAAAATATCTTCCATTTGATCTTCAATACTCTCCAATACTTTCACTACATCAAATCTTTTTCGCTCAATCGACATATTTTTCACGACTGATAAATCTATACCATGATATTTCACCAAACCGAGACTTTTGATTAACTTTAATCTGGGATCTACCCAATTTTCAACTAGACTTGAAAATTTTTCTGGATGTTGATCTCTGAAAGCCATTGATATTGCATGCCATTTTCCGTAAGTATCGAAAAGTATTCGCATATGAGATGAATCCATAGGCTTTTTTCTGTCACAAATATTGAAATTTTGTACTTTCAGGTTCTCCAGAACGATATTCACTTGATCTGAGTGTTTTTCAGCAAACCAAACTTTCGGTATAAATGTGGCCATGTCCTGAACATTTTTACTCTTCGTGAAGTTTTCCAACTCGGGAAAAACTTTGGTGTACATAAGAAATTCTCTATTGTAGAGAATATCCGAGGCAAGAATCTTTTTAAGAGTTTCATGGGGTTTTGCAGATTTCAATACTAAATTGAGTCGTTCATTATTATCCAATATCACGTGAAAGAATACTATTTCTCCCATGTATCCATCTGAGTTGTTGGAATCACCATCGATGTTGAATTTGTAATGTTCAATTTTTTTCTCTTTCATCATTTGTTTCAAAATATCACATAGGAGGGACTGAGCGTTAACGATAGACATATTAAATGTACTTCGTGGCTCTGAACGCTTCACTGCTTAACTGCGCACTGTTTCATTTAGGAAAACAATGAGTCTTATGAACAATTATCAGACATTTGATTTCGAGTTTGAATTGAAGAGGATAATTTTATATTTATTCGTGAAATTTGGTGTTTATTATTGACACAACAAAACGGTTCTTCAATCTTAGAATAACACCGAATTGATCTGATCAGAATGAAAATTCAAATATGTGTACAGTACCATTCTAAGTGACATATAAATAGATCCAAGACAATAGAACTGTTTCTTTATGATTATGTTCTGTATTCATATCATATTAATTAATTGTAAAGATGACTTCAAACTTCACCATACCATAAATGGACTATAATTATGATGACAGCATCGTTATGGAAACGTTCATTGAACGTTCATTGAAGATTCTGCAAATTCAAGTGTGATTACTTTAAATTCTGTTCATTGAATCAGTTGAATATTTCAATTATGATAAAAAAAAACACATAAATTCAAGTTGCAGAAACCATCCGTTCCGATACAAAATCTGAACCATTATAGTTGAAGAGATTATTCTTTCTAGAAAGTGCGTTGATTGTCTGATGAAAAAAAAAAGATAATGCGAGATGACCGAGGTACCTTCGCATGTTTTTCTTTAACATTTTCGTTTTCTCAAAAAATGTTGCGTACAAATTGATAACTTTCATAGTTTGCAGTTTTTTCACCTTTTACGAATGCCTTCCCTAAATTCTTCCCAAATTATTCAAGAAAACTTTAAATCAACAAACTGGATAAAGAATAAAAAACAGAATAAATAAAATATTTTCAGTTCAGAAGGAATTGTTCAAAATGGTGTTCCTCTATTTTAATCCAATTTTGAGCTGGTTGATATAGCTGTTTCACAGATTTCGCTATCGTATATTCGGTTGAGATAATTCTTTGTAGCAGTTGCTTCCTACTGTTAGTCTGTACCGCAAAGACCACCCCATGTTGTAAAAACACCAAGGGTGTCAGATAAAGGGATCGAGGAAGCCAAGCCACATTTCTATATCTGCCAAACCATCCGTTTCCAATAGTCTCAGTCAAATATTCGCGCACTATTTTGTTAGTGCGCATTATCTCCATAATATTGCAACCACAATGTTTCCAAACAAATAAAATTTTGTTTCTAAAAATTTTCATGAATTTCTCCTGTCTACTTATTTTCAACAATATTATGGCAAATCGAACGATTGTTGTTGATACCGCACCAAACATTTATTGAGAATCAAAATTGGGAAATTTGATGAATCACTGATTTTGGATTAGCCTTTGATTTGGATTACCACACGTAAAAAATACGGACATTATTGATTCAATTCCCACTGAACTGCAAAATTCTAAATAATGTTTAGTTGAAGAGTTATTGAACTGAAAAAAATTTACTCATAAGGAAAAGTTTATTGACCACCCTGTATGACCGTGCCAAGCAGAGATTTAGAATTTTTATTACGTATTAATCCTCTGTGGTTACGAAAACGGAAAAAAATTAATAATGTTCACGTACAGTGTGATCCAATATTTAGGAAAATAGAAAAAGTCTGAAATTTTCCGTGTCCGGATCTGATTTACTCGATTTCAGTGATAATGAAGGAATGCTATTAAAGAGTTATTGAACTGTGTATTTCCACTCTTAAGATGAACATCACCCTGTATATCCCAAACAAAGGCACTCAGGAGATTGAAACCTCTTGATACGAGTCCTTCATGATGACCTTCATTCATGGTATCCGTTTGTCGCTTTCTTCCGGGACACCAAAGAATATTTGAAAAGTATATAGAAAAAAAAGTTAAAATCTCGCGTGTTTATTCAAAACAGCAATTCCAAATATCGTGAAAAATTCGAAAAAGACCAAAACCTGTGAATTTATGGAAGCAATAACATTCTTTGATTGCCAATACAAAAGTCACATGATGGGTATCCATAATTTCTCCTTTCAATTTTTGGTCGGATAAACCAGAATCTAGTTATTCATCATAATAGAATTAACTACAACAAAATGGGATTATTGACAATGACTTTTAAAGAGTTATACCTAGTGGTAGGTACCTACTTCAATAAACTCTATTGAATGTATTTTCATGAATAAACTCTCTTATTATTATTATTATTATAACACTGTACTGTACGGTTTTTTTGGTCTCCTGTGAAATTGTTCAAAATGGACTTAGCAGATTTACACTCTTAGCCGACGATATAGTACTTCGGCGTGAGCCATTGAAAGACACGAAAACGGAAAACGAAATATCGAGAGAGATGGATAAGAATATATTTTCCAGTAATAAAAGCCCATCTTCATTTATGTGAGATTTTATTTACAAACTCTGTATAATGTATGAAAATATCATAGGCTCTTTCCCAGAAAAGATCCATATTTTTTGTATGGAATGAAAAGGAGCCATCAAAATCTGTCCCATCCTCAGCCATTTTGATCAGATCTGGAGCGTCATCCGCATCACATAAAGAAATCCGTAGGTAAACAAAGACGTATACAATTGTGTGCACAGCATGCCTCTTCCAATGGCTTTTGAGATCATCCATGGTGAATAATTTAGCAGGATTGCTTCCCAATAATTTCATAGTTTTCGAAAAAGATTTGTAGTAGATATTAAGAAGATTATCAAAATCTTTGAAGGTTTCTTTATCTCCCATGTTGTAAAGTGTACTGCTAAGCTCCAGAGCAGGTGAGTCTAGTCTTGATAATTGGAAATCTATGAAAAAAACATCAGTTGGCGTGGAAGTTCCTTCGTTTTCCTGAAATATTAATTTGACACTGGTCATTTGCTTTTCCAATCATTCAATATTCGTTCGTATATTTTTTCGATATATACGTGTGATCGCTTGTTATCTTGTCTGAATTAATTATGCATTGATTTGATTTGGTGGGACAAACTTTTATCATCATTTTTTCAACAAGAACTTTGTTTGGAAAATCAAAATAAAAAGATAAATTTAGATGTAAGGTTTAGCAATTATGGATGAACACTGATATCCTCGCTGATATCTGATAATTGCTCACCACGAACACGGTGTTAGATATCGATTTTTTCATCGAAGTTTTGATAACTTTCTGTTTCTCCATATATTCTGAGTTTTATATTATTTTTTTTATTTATTCAAATAGAGTACATGACAGGACAAACCCAAAAATATGTACTCACTAATAGTTGCAATGGTGTTTAAAGATTAAAAAAAATAAAAAGAGGGCGAAAGATTGTAACAATGCATTCGCAACATATATCGATACATAAGGAGAAAAAAAAACAATTCTACATATTATAAAGAGAAATGTTATCAATAAGGAATCGCTTCAAAATTCCAGAAAAAAACCCTGAACGATTGTGAAAAAGGATCCACATTTTCAAGACTGGATATCGAATTGAATGACCTGAGGCATCTAATCAGAGGTGAATTCAGGTGATAATTTGTGGAACTTTGACTTATATGAAATAAAAATTCATTTAGCGTGTTATATGATGGGACGTTGAAGGTGAGCATATCTATAAGCTCGCTACAATCAGTGACGTTTACAATTTTGTATATGAACTTCACATCTCTTATCATTCGTTGATCTGTAAGGCTTAACAATTTCAAATTCTTCATAATTTTTACCTTGTAATTAATGCTATTTTGATGAAATTTCCTATTTATATGCCTAATGAGCTTATTCTGAACATTTTCCAACCGATTGATATAAACATTATAGCATGGGTTCCAAATAACTGTTCCGAAGGTTAGAATACTTTGTACATATGCTATATACAGAGCTCGGATAGACTGGCATTGACGAAAATTCTTACAAACTCTTATTATGAAGCCTAGCATCTTATAAGCTTTTTTGAAAATGTAATCGATGTGGTGATCGAGAATGAGCTTAGAGTCATAAAGAATGCCCAAATCTTTTATTACAAAGACTCTATTCAACTTATTGTGGTTTATCTCATACTGGGCACTGATGATTTTTTTTTGCGTGAAAATGTTACTGAAATTGATAAAAAGAGAGTTTTCATGGCAATATTTGTAGAGTCTATTCAAATCTTCCTGAAGCTTGGCCGAATCTGACAAACCAGATATGGCACAAAAAATCTTCAGGTCGTTAGCATACATTAGAAACCTAACAAATCTGAAGCACTGCACAATATTGTTGATATAAATATATATATATAATCTTTATCCCATTTGTTACCTTTCGGTGTATGGGTTTCATTATCTACATTTTCTATCTTAACAATAACTTAAAATAATTCTAATTTGATTCAATAAATTTCTTCCATTCTGTCCTATTTGATGTCATCATCTCAGCTTCCCTGACGCTTTTCCCTCTCTTTTTTATTTCCTCTTCTATCATATCCTCCCATGTTTGTTGCGGTCTCCCCCTTTTTGCCTTTTTCTCGACTTTTGCCTCCCATATTTGTTTGATTGGTCTCTCCTCCTCCATACGATGTAAGTGTCCCCACCATCCCAACTGCCTCTCACCCACAAACCTTTCCAATGATTTTATCCCCAATTCACCTCTTATGTCCTCATTTCTCCTTCTGTCCATCCTTGTAACCCCCTTCACTCCTCTCAAAAATTTCATTTCCACTGCCTGTAGTTTACTCCTCATTCTCTTTGTTGTGTTCCAAGTTTCACATCCGTACGATAGAACCGGTCTGAATATCGACTTGAACACGGTCATTTTAGTTTTCTCTTCGACTTCAGTTCTTCTTAGGAATTTCTTATTAATTGCGTGGTATAATCTGCCGGCTTTTTCAATTCTCTCGTTAATCTCCCTTTCTTGGCTTCCCGTATTTTCTATGTTCACTCCTAAATATCTGAAACATTCCACCTTTTCAACTTCCTCTCCCTCAATTTCCAATCTCCAATCATCCTCCCGTTCATCGTTCACTTCCATCACTTTTGTCTTTCTTCTATTTATTTCCATCCCATATTTTCTCAGTATTCCATTCCATATATCCAAATTTCCCTGTATACTCCTCCTTGTTCCCGCCATCAATACGATGTCATCCGCAAAGGCACATTCTGATACTACAACTCTTCTTAAGTTCTTAAAACCAATTGTAAGCTTCTCTGTTCTCTCCTTTGCCTCTCTGATTATCTCATCCAAAAACACTATAAACAATGTCGGACTCAGCACTCCACCCTGCCTCAGTCCTTCCTTTGTCTCAAATAATTCCGACTTCATATTTCTGACAATAACACAGTTCAAGCTTTCACAATAAACACTTTTAATAGCCTCCACCAAATTTTTATTTACCCCTCTTGTTTTCAATATATCCCACATTTTCGATCTACTAACCCTGTCAAAAGCTTTCACCAGATCTATAAATACAAAATAAGCCTTTTTTCCACTTCTTTTCATCTTATGAATGGTCTGTTTCAGAGTGAAAATGTGGTCTTGTACACTTCTCCCTCTCATAAACCCACTCTGAGCTTTATCTAGTGTGTCCTCTGTGCTTATTCTTAGTCTACTCTCCAATATCGCTTCGTATACTTTGAGAGCCGTACTTAGCAAGTTTATACCTCTATAGTTATCACATTTCTTTCTATCCCCATTCTTGTAGGCTGGTACTATCATCGCCATTTTCCAATCTTGTGGTATTTCCTTTGAATTCCATGCTTTCTGACATATTTCCCTGAATACATTTATACCCCTTTCTCCCATGTTCTTCATCATTTCCGGTGTAATTCTATCGTATCCTGCAGCTTTTCCATTCTTGACTCTTCTGAGAGCTACCTTAACCTCTTCAATGCTTATCAAGTCTTCCCCGTCGTCCTTCCATCGCTTATCTTTTTTTTGTGTATCTTCTTTTTTGACTTCATTTCCCTTCAGTAATTCAATGAAGTGTTCCTTCCATCTCTCCATTATTTCCTTCTCTCCCACAAGCAATCTGTTTCTTTTACACTTGATCGATGTATTGTCAACCTTCTCCCCCCTCCTCATATTTTTCATGACTCTGTAAAAAAGCTTTCTATTTTCCGTGTAATTTTTCTCCATTCTCTCTCCAAAATCTCTCCAACTTTTCTCCTTTTCTTCCAAAGTTACTTGCTTAACTCTCTTCCTTTGTTCCTTATATTTCTGATAATTACATGCATTTCTATTCTTTAGATATTCCTTCCATAATATTTTCTTCATTTTAATTTGTCTCTTCAAATTGTCACTCCACCAGGCTGTGCCCCTTCTGTTTCCCCCAATTATAACACTACCACACACTCTTTTTGCTGATTCCATCAGTATATTCTTGAACCTTCCCCATACTTCCTCCACTCCCTCCTCAACTCCTATTTCCACCCTAGTCATATTCTCTTCTACATCTTTCCTATATTCTTCTGCTACACTCATTTCTCTCAGTTTATAACTTTTTATATTTTCATATCCTTCATTAATTTGCCTATGTTCGACCTTCTCTTTTACTTCACCCATTATCTTTGCTACAAGCATATAATGGTCACTTCCTATTTCCGCTCCCCTGTGCACTCTTACATCTGCGATGTCCCTTCTATTATCTCTTTCTACTAAGAAGTAATCTATTATTGATCTATCGTCAACGTTATGTCCATGCCTTGTGTACCTATGCACATCTTTATGCTCAAAGAATGTATTCGAAACTATCATATTATTCATCCTGCAGTACTCTATAAGTCTTTCTCCGTTGTTCGTTTTTTTTGTTTCTCCATATTTACCTATGATCCCATCTCTTCCTCCTTCTATACCAACCCTGCTATTCAAATCTCCACACACCACGATTTTTCCCCTGCATTCCTCTGTTACCATGTTCAATTCTTCCCAAAATTTGTTCTTATCCTCCACCTTTGCGTCTTCATTTGGTCCGTATGCTACTATTATGTTCCACAACTCGGATTTTTCTCTCCTCAGACGTACCCTCAATAGTCTCTCCGAATATACCTGCCAGTGTTCCACATATTTTCTCCAATTCTTGTCAATTATGCATCCCACGCCTGCCGCTCCATGTTGTTCATATTTCACTCCTCCGTAAATCATTAAATGATCACCCCTCATCACTTGCTCTCCTATTCCCTTCTTCTTTGTTTCTGTCACAGTTAATATTTTTATCTCATACCTCTCCAATTCCTGTATCAGCTCGTCTTCTCTGCCTTTTATACCTCTCACATTCCAGGTTGCCAACTTCCAGTTATCTCTCCGCTTTTTCTCCTTTACTTCTCTAGTTTCCTTACTAATTTCTTCCATTTGTGTTTTCCTATACTCAGATTCCTTTCCTCGCTTTGTCTTCATCTTAATAATCAGCCGTCCTTTATCTATCCCTATTGGTTTTTTGAACTCTGACCCAGGTCAGGTTTCTTCAGAACTTCTTGTTCCTTTACACCTTGTTCTCTTTCATCCCATACAAAAACCTTCTCTTCTATGAACAATTTTCTGTATCCAACCCTCACGTTCTTTCCTCTTTTCTTCTCCACCTTGCTTATTTCCACAATCTGATTTTGTATCTGCCTCTCCTTCGCTGTCAGATCATTATCAATAAAGATATCTTTTCCCTTTAACATTTGTTTCTTTCTCATTATATTCTGTTTCTGTTCCCAGCTTTCAACTTCAGCAACTATCATTTCATTTTCCTTTCCTCGATTTATTTTGTATGCCTTAGCTATGTTTACCTTTATCTTCAGCTCCTCATTGATGAATTTTTCGATCTTTTCCTTTTCATTTCCATCACTTGTTTTGAATTTTTTCACAACTATATTATTCTTCCTTTTCAATCTTTCTTCTCGGTCTACTTTATCCTCCAAATTCCTTATTCTACTTTCTAGTTCTTTCCTTTCATTTTCCCACTGACTTTCCCTAACCTGCATTTCCTTCCTCAATTTATTCATCTCCAATTTCACTTCCTCCGTATTTCTTCGCATCTCCAATTTCATCTGCTCCATCATATTCTCAAACATTGCCTTCAAACTCTCGACTTCCATATCTTTTCCCTTATTTTTGATGTTGGGTGACCTTATTACCTTTTTTGACTTTGCGAAAATATCTTCCCCTTCTTCTTCACTTCTACTTCTTTTGTAATCGCCCTTGTTCATTAGAGATTTCGAGTTACAACACTCTCCTCAGAATTCCCAAATCTCGTTCCGCAACTTCTGTGCGTCGAGAGCACGGTTGCGCCGCCGCCGGTCCCCTACTCGATTCAGGTCCCGACCCGATACTCTCGCTAGCGCTTCAGTTGCAGAAAACCTATGATTTCAATCTCTGTTATTGTTTAGTTTATTTTAACCTCAATCTTTTAAGTCTATATTTTCCTTACTTTATATTTTTACTATGAAGTATCTCATCAACTGCCTTTATCACCACCTGAGAATCACAGCTTTCTCTCACTTCTCCACACAATTCTTTTCAAATTTAATCACTTTTCCACTAATTATCGCTTTCTTGACACGACCGTATTTATCGGTTTGGCGCCAAGAATGAGAATGAGAATGAGAATGATATAAATATTGAAGAGCAAAGGTCCCAAATGAGACCCTTGTGGTACTCCAGAAGTAAGATTTCTGTAAGAGGTGCAACAATCACCGATTACCACTGATTGACGTCTGTTGTTAACATAAGAAGATATCCATCTCAGCAGACTACCATGTACACCAACCTCAGCAAGCCTTCTAATTAAAATACCATGATCAATTTTGTCAAAGGCCTTGCTGAAATCAGCATAGATAGCATTCACCTGAAAACCAGCGTTCATCCGCTCAAGAAGGAAATTTGTGTATAGAAATAAGTTGGTCTCAACAGAACGTCCCCTCACAAATCCGTGCTGCACGACGTTAATGATGTTCTTAACTTCACTTTATAGATGGTCGCATATGAGTGATTCGAAGATTTTAGCTATGATACAGAATTCAGATATTGGCCTATAATTCTCTAAAAGTTGTTTATTTCCTGATCTATGAATTAGTACAATTAAAGCTATCTTCCAGATTGTCGGAAAGCAACCTTCACTCAGAGACTTATTGAACAGCCTGTGAAGAGGAGCAACGAAAGCAGTAGCGCAATTCTTTAGTAAGCACGTTGACAGATTATCCGCTCCTGCAGGTTCATTTGGCAGATCTTTAATTTTTTTCAAAACAGCTTCAGGAGGTTTGCAATGACATTCTACATTTTGTTATTTCTGAGCGAATTTGAAAGGATTGATTACATTAGATGGATTAAAAATGGAAGCAATATGATCAGAAAACTCCTCAGCAATGATCCGATAATCAGTAATTACTCTATTCGTATACTTCTCTTTTATTGCCGTAATCTGAACTGAAGAATCTCTTTTATTTTTCGCAAATTGCCACAAATATTTTGGATTGGTACTAACCGAGGACTCGACAAAGTCCAAGTATTTTAAGTACTCAAAGCTGGAATCGATTTGATTGCCTTGTATTAACCCTGTCTTTAACATAACTGCATAACAAATAATCTAGTGATGTTAAAGGAGGAGGAGGAACTGAATCAGGAAAGATTCTGGCCCCAAGGTATAAAAATTGAAGATTTCATTTTTTTTTATTACAGTAAATCACCGAGAGAGCAGATTCAAACTACTCAATATTAATATCCTCTCGATAAATGGGAGAATTGAACAACTGCAAGAGATCTTAGTTCGGGAGAACGTGCAGGTTGCCACATTATACAGAACATTGAATAGGCAGAAATAACCTCAACGAATTGAGCGTTCCTGGCTAACAACATGAAAGCGCATCATTTCAGATAAAATAACTAATAACAATAATAACAAGTTAAGATTTACATTATATTTCGGAAAGCTCTGTGGAATCTGTCATTGAAATTTGCGAAATCTGGATGAAAGAAATGAGATCGGCCATTTTTGCCGAATATAGACCCCCCATGGTATCATATAGGTATGAGCTTGTCCGCAATGCAAGACATGGCTTATTGGCTTGCATAAGGGGGTGAACATGAACTTGCACCAGAGACACATATTTGTTTGGGGTGCTTTTAATGTAAACATGTCTAATGAATGCGCAGACTCAAGAAAACTTGAGGATTTATTTGAAGATTTTGGTGTGGAACAGAATTCGACAATATATTCTCCAACTGTTTAGTGATAGAGAGAAATACATTTGAACCCCATTTGTCTGACCATAATAGACAGCTTTGGCTCGTGAAATGAAAACACAATGAACTTCTGCAATTATCATTCGAATTCAACTTTGATGTGGTTATCCTATTTGAGCTCTAGATGATCCCATGCAGATTTCAGTGTTTTCGGAAAAAGGGAAAAATTTTACTAGAAAAAGTTACGAGAAGCGGCGAGTGCTTAATTGTTTTACAACTCTAGTTGTGTAGATGCTTTACTTTCTCAACGACCGAAATCATTTCCATGAAAACTCCAAAATCCAAAAACTGGTGGCAAATCACGACATAATTACGAAACGTCAAAAGGTTATCGGCTATGCGGACTGTTATCAATTCGTTTGCGTGGAAACTACTAAATTTTATCCTATTGGTTATTCGCCGTGTGATTTACTTTACAGATGCAACCGTATTATTGGTGGTTGATAGATACTGCTTTCTATTTACGGTAAAGTAAATCGCACAGTTTTTTGTTGCGCAGAGCTTAAAAAAGGCAGTCACATAGTTGGCAAGATGTATAAATTTCGGCACTTTATGTAGGGGAAGTAGAAGAATTATTTTATGGGCTATAACGTTATGATAGCATTACTTTCCACTTTGTAAACCAGTTGTGAGTGAGTGCTTCTTGTTATTGTTTCTTTCTTATATAACACATGATTTCGAGCATATAAAATATTTAATTCTTACTATAGAAATGAATATTCCATTCATTTGAACAATTTAAATGTGGAAATCATTCGAATGGTTCAATTAAACTTTGACGCGATAAAATTAAATAGAGTTCTGATATCATCAGATGAGAATATTCAAAAGACATTGAGTTTTGATTGGTTCATTCCTCATGAAATTGCGTAATTCAATACTTCAATATTATTATTAGAATAACGTTTTCTCAAAGAGACATTTTTTGTAACCCAGTGAAATGAATGAAGGTTACGTTTGCAACTGTCTATATTCTAAAAATATTTAAAAAAAATTTCAGAGATATCTGCATGAAATTTAATATAGAAAAGGGTAGCAAGAACATATTGATCCATCACTTTTTGAGGATGAGACGTGATTAATTTATTTCTCAAGAACTATACAAAGTGAAATGGACAACAGCAATCAGTACGGGCAGAAAATTTTCAAACTAATACGAATATTTTGTATGCATAAAATAAAAATCCATATTTAATAATTTGGAGTGCTTTCTCTAACGAAAAAAATGAAAAAAATTACTAACCTTATATTTGAACATATAATTATTACACCAATTATCTCCATGACTTATAATCAGCAAATTTTCATCTTCAGAATAATTCCTGAATAAAATATCTTCCATTTGTCCTTCAATACTGTCCAAGAGTTTCACCAGATCGAATCGTTTCCGCTCAATCGACATTTTTTTCACAACAGATAAATCTATACCATGATGTTTCACAAAACCGAAACTTTTGATCAACTTCAATTTTGGATCTACCCAATTTTCAACTAATCTTGAGAATTTTTCTGGATGTTGATCTCTGAAAGCCATTGATATTGCATGCCATTTTCCGTAAGTATCGAAAAGTATTCGCATATGAGATGAATCCATAGGCTTTTTTCTGTCGCAAATATGGAAATTCTGTAGTTTCAGGTTCTCGAGAACGATATTCACTTGGTCTAAGTGTTTTTCAGCAAACCAAACTTTCGGTATAAATGTGGCCATGTCTTGAACATTTTTACTCTTCGTGAATTTTTCCAACTCGGGAAAAACTTTGGTGTACATAAGAAACTCTCTGTTGTAGATAATATCTGAGAAAAGGATCTCTTTAAGAGATTTATGGGATTTTGCAGATTTCAATACTAAATTGAGTCGTTCATTATCCTCCAATATCACGTGAAAGAACACTATTTCTCCCATGTATCCATCTGAGTTGTTGGTACCGCCATCGATGTTGAATGTGTAATGTTCATTTGTCTTCTCTTTCATAATTTGTTTCAAAATATCACACAGGAGTGATTGGGTGTTAATGACAGACATATTGAATCAACTCGGTTGCTCTCAATACTCCACTCCGCACTGATCATTTCATTGAGAAAAATGAGCCTTATATAGGTACATTCATTAGACATTTGAATTTATGGAGGATAATATTCTATTTATTCGTGAAACAAATTTGGTGTTGATTATTGACGCATCAAATGGATTTCGTAATCCTAAAATAACATCGAATTGATCTAATCAAAATGAAAATTCATTTATATAAATATGCAAAGAAAAATTCTATTCTAAACGACGCGACATCTGAATAGATCTGAGACAATATATCTGTTTAAAGATGATTATGCTTTGTAATAATATTGAGCCAAATATCAATTTATTGTAAATAAGACTTTAAAGATGAGAGTTCATAGATAAGTATCACTAATCAATTAATACTTTTGAATGAAAAGAATGAAAAAAAAGTAACTCTTGTTAGAGTGCCTGAATATTTTATCTGGTCCGAATGAGAAAATTGTAAAGGAAAAAAAATGTTCCTTTTGACCTCAAGAATCAACTATTGAAACATATTGACAAGTCAAAGACTCATCCTGTATACAGATTTTTTAAGGCATGAATTTGAATAAACGGGCACCCAAGAGCTCTAGATTTCACGTGAATACTGTACTTCTTTTAAATTATCAAAATATCACCTTGAAATTTCGAATTTGTGAGAGGTGGGTTATGGGTTATAATTGTAAATAATACTTCAAACTTTACACCATTCCAGGAATGAACCAATTAACTCTTTAAGATTGTTGTTGTCGAAAGTGATGAATTTTATTAGTCGCTTATTTAAATGCTGTAGATTATAGTGTGGGAACTAGAAATTATGCTCATTGAACCAGTTGAATTTTTCAATCATCAAAACGATGATCTTTATTAATGGAACATAAAACAGAAAAAAATGAGTCGCAGAAGCCATCTGAATAGAGAAAAGGGTTTTCAAATAAGAGGTTTCATTGAAATACTGAAAAAATGAGTATATTTTAAGAGAAATTGATGAATGTTTAAATTATTGTAGAGAGGAAAGTTCAACCAAATGGCCCCCGCGGCTACGTTTGGAGCATCATATAATTTTTATGGTATTTTCCATGCCATTTGCGGCTGTATGTCCTCAATAAATCCACGAATTCCATCTTTAACCCGTAACTGCTACTACCCATCTTTTCCATTCGTACTAATACCGGATCCTATATACCCATATTTCCCCATATTTGAAAATATGTTCAGAAAACAAATTTCCCTTCATTTATGAGAAAAAAATAACAATCCCAACATTTCTGACTAACTCATGTCCATGTGGAACAAAAATCAATTTTATACAGTATGGGTACACGGCTCAGCAATATTTTAGACATTGGTTTTTAACATGTTCAAAATGATAAGCTCGTTTTTCGGTTCTTTTTTGGGGGGACCAAGGCCACATCTCTTCCTATTTTTTTCCTTGAGTTTCTTCAGCTGCCTGGTAATATGTAGACTGGCTTCCGAAAATATTTGCTGCCCTATCTCGAATTTTTCGCGGAAAAAAATTATTGTTAATTCTTGTGTGGACGTGTTGAGAGTTCCTTCATATAATTATATCGAGATATTCCATTTCCATTTCTTTCGAATTGGTATAGGATTCGACTGTCTACTCCAGATATTTTCAAAATATAATAAATATCTGTGGTGGGTCATCTTCCGGAACGACGAGATGTAACTACTATAATTGGTACACTTTTGTATAATTCATCTACCCCGGGTTTGGTATTATAAAACAGTATTATATGATTACTTCAAACATTATATCAGGTTCTATTGTGGCAGTATCAATTCGATTGTCATGGTGTAGGTATATACAGGGTGTTTCCCGAATGATTGTACAGGTCTTCAGGGCAGATGCAGGACATCTTGGCGAATCTGAATCAGTGCTCGAAATATGTCCTAACTAGTTTGAGAGATACAGGATGTTTTATGTATTTCATCAAAAACTTTCAATCGGCATAACTTTTGAACGCCTGCATGGATCTTCACGAAAATTTGAGGGAATGAGTATAGGCCAATGTCTAATATTTGCACTTATAATGACTTGTCGATAGCGCAGGTTCGGACTGAGAAAATTATATTCTTTATTCCACATTTTGTAAAACACCTTGTACATCGAATTTGCGAAAGTGAAATTCCCCTCAGAATGTACAATGCATACTCTTTCAAACAAGCTTATTTGGAATAATGGCACATTTTGCATCAATATTTTATGAGCTATTGAATATCTGGAATTTTCGATGCATAGTCAAGGCGGACCGAATAATGCGTTAATTCATATTGAATTCAATTTGTCAGTATCATGAGGTAGCATTTCTAACCTGTGGGGGCGCCCCCTAAAGGGATGCGAGCATACCGAAGGGAAAAATTTTAGTTATTAAAAAAATAATAACTGGCTGAAATCAGACACACGCATACAAAATGAAATACTTCTCGAAATTTTATTTCCACTTTTATATCCCTTTCCCCATCAATTTTCGTATGTGATTTGTTATCGAAAATTTCCCTATTTTTTTTGACACATGCTACCTGCTGCCTCTTGTATTGAATGTTCTGCAGCTTTCATTAGAGACTCTCTTTCTGGTCCAATATTTATCTCTCAGGTGATAACCACAAAAACAGTACCCACTGGTTGGAAAAAAAACAGTGAACAAATTAATAGCCATATTTGTAGAAAGAATAAATTAACTGAATTAATAAACTAAATAAGACATACTTAGTGAAACAATAAAAACAATGAAAACCATAATATAGTGAAACAATAAAAATAAAAGAGGTATAGTGAAATAATAAAAACAAAGAAACGTACAGGTATGGAGAAGCTAGCGTAACGATCAATTGAAAAAAATATCCTATTGATACAAGTACATCCTTTTGAACTCTGCTTGATTGAATTTTTACTTAGATGAAACAAATCTATGGCATTCAAACAGTGAGAGCATCGCATCATCCTACAGAGAGGTGCTCTCAAAGCGCCACTAGTATTTCGAAAGAGAATATGGAACTCATCACTACTTCTGAGAAAACGACAAGGAACAAGGAAAGTTATACAGAGTGTCTACTTTAAAAATTCTAAAAGTTCAAGCAGGGAATCTACATGTGATTTTCAACTAAATGTGAAATAACTCATGATCGAAAAATTGACGGTAATTCATCATTCTGTGTTTTTATGAAATATCTCAATTTTTCTTATAAAATCCATCACACTCCAGTTATCCTTGTAGCCTCATCAAATTTGATCACATATTTCAAAAAAGCCTGAAATTGGCTTTAAAACAAGAATTTTTCGTGCCAAAATGTGCAAAAAATTCCTGCTTGTGTGGTGGGCAGATAAACATAATAATAATAACAATATTCCAGGCTAATGACCATAGCAGTCGATGCCTTCATTCAAAGTAACAAAAAAAAATAATAATAATATTCATTTCGAAAATCTTACATATACACATAATTATTTTTAGATTTATCGATGACATAAGAATGAAACTAGAGATAATATGATGAATAGAATTGAATTGTGTTGTGCAGAAATGCGTCAGAAACTAGGCAGGGTTGTAGATTCTGTAAGAAAACCATATGTGGAATGTATTGAACAAGGTGGTAGACATTTTGAACATTTGCTATGAGTTAATTTTCAGTCATTAAGAGCTTCAAGATGGAAGAAAATCAGGTTTGAATAATTTCTTATTTTTCGTTACCATGTTAGCCATGATATTGAGGCAGAAAACAAGCTGCTAGTACAAAAGTTGATATGTCATTCGAAAGATCACTGAATGAAGTAGTTTTTGCTGAAGAGAAAATATGTTCACAATCATTCATTTTTCATCGATAAACCTATTAGAAAAATATGATTGATATTGTTCACCTAAGAATAGTTATGTTCAGCTGCTTAACACGCCCGCAGTAAGAAATTTTTTGGCACACAAAAATCTTGTGTCATAGCGAATTTCACGCTCTTTTGAGATATGCGATCAAATTTGATGAAGCTACAAAGATAACAGGAGTCTGATTGATTTTATATGAAAAATTGAAAATCACATGTAGAGTCTCACCTTGAAGTATTGGTCAGTCTAAAGTAGACACATTGTAGAGGAAAGAAGGTCAGGGGAATTATATTGTTCAGCAGTTTATATAGGAAAAGGACAGCAATGATTTTTCTTATATGTTCGAGGGAAATGGAACCAAATTGAATAAATTGAAGAATATAATTTCGGGATTTCTAGGAGATAAACGAAAGTTAAATTTAAAATGAATAAACTCTAAAAATCTGCTCTGAATTTTCTCGAGCCTGGCGATATAAACTCAATATTTTGGATTTGTCCGATGAAATTATGTGCATTTTATAGGAAAAATCTATGTGGTGTTTGTTCCAAAAAACGAACAGTGGTAAAGTATTGGACGTTGTGAACAATAAGGATGCATTCTGATATTGAAACTGGAAATATTTTCTTTGAGTTAGATATATTTAATATTTAATTATTATATTAACTTTTTTGGAAATGTATTTTTTTACAGAATATTATCAGTAGAAATGATATTGGTCAGTTATATGCTGAAATTATTCCATATTGAAGTTTTTTCCGTGATGACCAACTATTCATATGCATGCTAAATTTCTTGAAAACAGAATCAGCTGGTTTGGCTTAAATCAAAAACACATTCTTATCACCTATGAATCTTGATATGCATGTAATTGGATCTAATAAACAATTCATTCTTAGAAATATAAAACCAATATTTTGATTTTCGAGTTAGGCAATACAATCGAAATCAAAATAAACTATATTTATGTACAAAAATGAATAAAAGATATCTTTTGTTTTTAAGAACGTAATCAACTAGGAAATTGTTTTTTTATAATGCTAAATTGTGAAATATGTTCGAAACATTCATTCATATATAGGCTCTTTCAACATCTCTCCATAATGTATGAATATTTCTAGAACCCTGTCCCAGAACAAATCCATATTTTTCATCTCGAAAAAGAAAGCGCCATCGAAATCTGCCCCATTCTCAGCCATCTGATTCAGATCTGGAGCATCATCGTCATCACACAGTGAAATTCTTGTATAAATGAAACTATGTAAAACATTGAAAAAAGCATATCGCTTCCAGTGCCTTTTCAAGTCGTTCATTGTGAACAATTTCTCTGGATCACTTCCTAATCTCTTCAATGTTTCTGATAATTTGCTATGGTAGATTTTGAGCAGCTTATCTATGTTATCGAAAGAGTCCTTGCCTCCCATAGTGTACAGAATACTGCTTATTTCTGTTCCTGGAGATTCAGGTCTTGACAGTTGGAAATCTAGAAAATATACTCGATTTGGTTTGGATTCCTCGGCAGGAAGCTGAAAAAATCATATTGATTACTTTCAATTTAGTATTTCCGTGAGTAATAATAGTCTATAATATAAGACATTTGAATATTTTCTTGGGATTGTCGCACAAATTTCTGATAAAGGAAAAGTTGTTTGATTTATCATTCTATTTCAAATTTATCCTATATATGTTTCGGCCTTATAATGGCCTTTTTACAACGATCAAACAGTTTTTGACTGTTTTTGTCAAAATTAATTTATCAATCAAAATAATTAAAACAATGTTTACATTTTACATTTTAGAAAACGATTAAAAATAATATGTCTATAATGAAGGGTGTTTTTTTTCGAGGTATATAACTTTAAGTTGGCATTACTGTTCAAGATGGCGACCGATTTAACAGCTGTCAAGTGATTCATTCTCAGTTTGGTTTGGCATCACGAATAGACTCACGCCTGAACAACGCTTGCAAATAGTGCAATTTCATTTCGAAAATAATGGTTCTGTGCGGAATACGTATCGCGCACTACGTCCATTTTATCGTCGACAAAATCGTCCATCAGAGCAGTTAATTCGATTAACCATGGAACGTTTTCACACCACGTCTTATTGATAACTCGCATCGCCAGAGACGCCGTACGGTGCGTACAGAAGAAGCTATTGCTGCTGTAGAGCGTAGCATTGAGGAAGACCCGAATGAGTCTATCCGCCATCGATCACAGGAATTGAATCTGTGTCCATCCACTTTATGGAAGATTTTGCGGAAGGATCTTGGTTTGCGTGCTTAGAAAATCCAACTAGTGCAAGAATTGAAGCCAAACGATCATCAAGTAAGGCGTAGATTCATCGAATGGGCCCAAAATGAGATTGCCGTTGTTCCTGATTTTCATAAGCGAATTTTGTTTAGCGATGAAGCGCACTTCTGGTTGAATGGCTACGTCAACAAACAAAACTGCCGCATTTGGAGTGAAGCTAATCCTCAAGTGTATGTCGAAACACCGTTACATCCAGAAAAACTGACTGTTTGGCGCGTTTTATGGGCTGGTGGAATCATTGGTCCATACTTCTTCAAAAACTATGATGGCCAGAACGTTACAGTCAATGGTGATCGGTATAGAGCCATGATTACTAACCTTTTGATTCCTGAATTGAACAACCATGATGTCCAGGAGCTGTGGTTCTAACAAGACGGCGCAACATGTCACACAGCTTGTGCCACAATCGATTTATTGAAAGACACGTTTGGTGACCGTCTAATTTCACGTTTTGGACCTGCGAATTGGCCTCCAAGATCTTGTGATTTAACACCGCTAGACTAATTTCTGTGGGGCTATGTAAAGTCATTGGTCTATGCGGATAAGCCACAAACCCTTGACCATTTGGAAGACAACATTCGCCGTGTTATTGCCGATATACGGCCACAAATGTTGTAAAAAGTCATCGAAAATTGGACGTCCTGATTGGACTACATCCGAGCCAGCCATGGCGGTCATATGCAAGAAATCATATTTAAAATGTAATGCCACAAGATTATCTTGCGGATAAATAAAATTCATGTCAATCGAATAATTCCTCGTTGTTTTATTGCAATTTAAAGTTCTACAGCTCTAAAAAAAAACGCCCTTTATATTAAGAATATTTTGTTTATAAGGATAGATGTTGATTTTTTGGTAGTAAAGTTATCCAATAAAAGGTTTCATTTTGGATAACATGTATTTGGTTAACAGGGTTGATAGGTTTTTCGGTCACTGAAACACTTTTCTAACTTATCTGGGCAGAGGCAGAAGTCAATTTTCATTTGTTGACATTTGACAAGAAAAAACTATTACTAAATATAAAACGATACAAGCTTCAACGCATCGAAATAGTTTGAATTTGCTACAAAATTTTTGAAAATTTAGCACTCTCAATTCGCAAACCTAAGGCACTATTGGTTCATCGTGAAGCTCCTTATCGACAGGCGCCAGGCAATACTAACTGTTGGAAATTCGGCATTCCACAAACGACATTACACCGTATTTTGATAAAGACAACAAATTTACATGAATTGAGAGTTTGATCACTCACTTTACTAAACACATGTCAAGCTGAAATAATATAATAAATATGGAAGCATGTATTGATTAATAATATCATAATTATGATTTCTATTAATATGTTTCATTATTATTCTTTCTTTCGTTATTTTCTCTTCCCATAAATCGAAGTAAAGAAAACATTGAAAGCACTCACCTCGTTTCTGAACAAGTAGTTATTACACCAAGTGTCACCATGACTAATTATCAGCATGTCTTCCTTTTTAAGGTCTCTTCTATACAGCACATCATCTATTTTGTCAATATAATTTTTATAAACATCAACCAAATCACTTCTATTCCTATCAGCCAGTCTTATCATTGCTTCAGAAAATTCTTTTTTGAGATACCGCGAAAGAGCTAATGTTTTATTTAATCTGAATCTGCAATCACGCCAACCACTTACACATTTCAAGAATTCCTGAGGTTTTTGATTCTTGAAGGCCATTGTGACCCCATGCCAAATTCCATAATTTTCATAGAGGAGCTCAAGGTGTGCTAAAGTCATAGGTTTTCTTCTATTCCACATTTGGAAATTTTGTTTTCTGAGGTTTTCCAAGACAAGGCTTTCCTTATGGTGAAATACAAGATTGGGTATGAATGTTGGTAAAACTGTGATATTCTTGATTTTGGCGAATTCTTCTAGTAATGGAATAACTTTTGTATACATACAAATTTCTCTATTATACAAAGTATCAGCATCCACAAGATTCCGAACATTTTCATTCGTTTTTCCTGTTTTCAAAACGAGGTAATCTATTTTGTTCTTATATTTCACATGAAAAAATATCACATCCCCTAAGAATCCATCTGTTCTGGAGGTACCTCCATCGACGTCATATTCGTAGTCCACGATATTTTTGTTTATCATCATCTGTTGAACTACAACACTGAGCACAGAATCAGTATTTGAGGAACTCATGGTATGAATATGATCAACGAAGTATACCGTGAACTCGTAGAGTCGAGATTAGAATATCATGCCATTACTAAACTACTTTTATATTCACTCGCGTCAAGATTATTAGAAAATTGTTTTGATTATTCATACCATACGGATACATACTATTTCATTATTTAATCAAACAATATGGACTTGCTTCCGACAACAATACCAATTCAGACGTTATCAAATATCTTAAAAGCCATTATAATATTTATCTAATTTGTTTTGTCAGAAATATTTTCACACTTGATGAGCTATTTTTCAGAAGCCAACTTTAGTCAATTTTTGTATCAGTTTTTCGGCTGTCTTTGTCTACACTCTACACATCAAAGGAACGAATGAACAAATCAAAAAAACCGAAGCTATCATACTGGGTGTGCCATTTGAAATAAGGAAGTAGTATTTGTTAAATCCCGATATAACCGGGAGTTGTAGAGACCTGGAAATATTCCAGGGAGAAAGAATATTCTCTCAAACCTCAACATGCAAATTTTCAGCACAAAATTGTGATTAGTTTTACATAAACGTTTAATAGGACATCACGGTGAATCTTCTTCTTCTTCCTCTTTTATTTAGGTCGTAACCTGTTCTTCTTCACGGTGTCTCTACCGAGGTGAATACCCAGCTCTCCAGCCACCTTTTTCTTGGTCTTCCTACGTCTCTCTTTCCAGTGGGTTTTCGATCTCGTGCTATCTTTATAAGTCTTTCATAGCCCGCTCTACCAACATGATCATTCCATTCTCTGCGTCTGTTCCTGACGAATTTCCCGATGTCTACCACTCCACATTCTTCCCTTATCGCCGAGTTCCTTATGCGATCTTTTCTGGTTTTTCCAACTATATTCCTCAGTGTACTCATTTCGGCCGTACGTAATAGTTGTTCAGTCCTACTCGTGTCAGCTCGTGTCTCCGGTGAATCACCCGAAATTATTTCCGAGAAAAAGGGAGCAAAACATCTGGGAGTTATACTGGATGAAGGAATGAATTTTAACAAACACATAGAAGAAAAAGGCAAGACAATTGCACGGTAGACTGTACCCGCTGCTCAACCCTAAAAGTAAACTTTCTTTAGAAAACAAGCTAAAGATAATAAAAAAAGTGCTAATACCAAACATTAGGTATGCAGGAGTTACATGGCGCCCCATGGTATATAACCAGCCAACAAATCAGAGAAGAACTGAAAATTTAAATTATTGAGGAAATAGTCAACAAACAAACAAAGAAGACAAAAGAGACGCTAAAAGAGCATGAAAATAAGGAATTAAGAAAGATACTACAAATCAAAATAAGAATGACAGATAAGAGGAAATACCTCTTTCAAAGAACTAAATAAAAAAAAAAGTGACATGCAGTAGGGAGGAAAGTCTCCCAACAGTAGAAAAAAGAAGAAATTAAATAAGAAAGGAAACTGACAGATTGAAGACACGAAAACCTTTGTGGATTAATACCTTCATTCAATCTAATGAAAGTGACAAGGAAATTTGGCGTTCGGAATGGAGTTCTTGTAATGTCTCCAACAAAAGTCTAATCGTTGATCCTTCAAATGAAGTTCTAGGTTTCAATCTTTCTGGGAAAAGGGAAATTTTCCAAGGAGATTCATTGAGTCCCTTATGGTTCTGCTTGGCGCTGAACCCCCTTTCTAAACAACTGAATGCTACTGAAAAACGTTTTAATGTCAAAGGCAATAGAAATACTATTGCACTCAATCATTTGCTATACATGGATGACCTAAAACTTAGGTATAAGAGGCGACAAAATCCACTTGCAAATTATGGTCAAACTGGTGGAAATTTTTTGGAAAGACGTGGGGTTGAAATTCGGACTGGACAAGTGTCGTACTGTTAGCGTAGTGCGAGGAAAAATCCAAGATGAACCGATCGCTCTTTCCAATGGACAGGAGATAAGAGCAATGAACTTGGAACTTCATTCTCTTTTGCAGTCAGGCTTTTAGCCTTTTACTGCTGAATCTCAATATAATTCAGCTCTGGTGAGCTATTTTGGTCTGCTCTAGCAGGTGGCAATATGCCACTTCAGAAGGTTTGTGTAAGTAATCATTACACAATCTCTGTGTCAGTAAGGGTTTGGCTCTTATACACACTTCCTAGGGAAGTACCATCTTCGGTCTTTTGTGTTTCCTAGGGGCTTTTTCATCCTAGTCGCAAGCCTTCCTTATAAGAGGGTTTGCGTGATTTTTCATTTTATTGAAGGTCTTCACGCTCAGATCTATTAGATGGTCGTCTGGGAATGGTATATGCAGGTCTTCATGTATCCGTACGTTGCTGACAAACTATGGTGCATTTACGGCTCGTCTCAGGATCGTACTCTGCACGACTTGAAGTCTCTGCAGATGCGTCTTTGCGGCGTATCCCCAAGCCGGGCATGCGTAAGACATGACCGGCCGAATGGTGGACTTATAGAGAAGAAGCTTGTTGGAAAGAGACATTTTGCTGCTTTTGCGAAGTAGCGGTTGCAACGCTGCCGCTGGTGTCTTTCCCTTCGTCACAGCTGATGTGACGTGTTGTTTCCAAGTAAGCTTCTTGTCAAGTATCACTCCCAGATACTTGGTCTCGTCTTTCCATTCGATCCTCCTACCGAACATTACGACATGTCCTATGGGATCTTCCTTCTTTCGACTGAAAAGAACGGCTTCGCTCTTCTCAGGGTTTACTTCGATTCTCCATCGAGCAAACCAGGATTGAAGTCTATAGATGGCTTCCTGTAGATACTTCGTTGCCATTTTGAAACACCATGAACTGGCAAGAATGGCGGTGTCGTCAGCGTACAGTGCCATGGAGGTTTTCACCGTTTTTGGCATGTCGGATACATATATCGTAAATAATATTGGAGACAGCAGAGATCCTTGCGGAACTCCGGCTGAAAGAGACCTCTCTGAAGACAATACTCCGTCAACTCTGGCTCTAAACTTACGAGAATGCAGGTAAGAAGCTAGAAATTGGACCATGGACAGTGGAAAATCGGCCGCAAGCAGTTTGTATAGCAGTCCTTTGTGCCATACTTTATCAAACGCTTTGGCCACATCCAAGAACACAGCCCCTGTGACTTGTTTGCGGTTATATCCATCCGTGATTTGTTCCACTACTCGGAGCACTTGTTGCACAGTGGAGTGTTGGCTTTGAAAACCGAACTGTTCCAACTGTATAATCTTCTTTTCTCCTGTTATTATCTTCAGTCTTTTCAGAATGACCGCTTTCGTGATCTTCCCTATGCACGAGAGAAGACTGATAGGACGGTAGTTCTGCGGAAATTTAGCATCTTTGCCGGCCTTGTGGATTGAAACCACGTTGGCTTTCGTCCATTCCTTCGGAAAGTACCTTAGTCGTAGCGTAGCATTGACTATATTCGTCAATGCTACTAAGGCTTTTCGAGGGAGGTTTCGCAACGTCAAGTTGGTAATGAAATCAGACGATCTTTATAAATACCTAGGAATGAAACAAAACCGACCAATAAACCATCAAAGAATGAAGGAAGACTTAACAACTGAGTTCATCAGGAGAATCAACAAAATTTTAAAACATCTGAATAATCCGGGAGATGCTGTGTTAAACTTTCAGGATTCTGTTTCACAATATTTACTTCAATTGCAAAAAAATGCTCCTTATGTACCAATTGTTTTCGTTCTTTCATTTGAATGTATTATCGAACCTATTCAATAAAATCTGCTCTAATTACAAAGCATACATCTCCCACGTCATATGTCCATATTAACCTGATACTTTTTCGATGTTTGATATCAGCACGTGTATTGAACCAATATTATTCTTATCATAATGCGACAATTATGTATTTGGATATGTCTGAGAAAAATCGGAAACATTACGTTTAATGCAAACAAGAGTGATATGCATATTTGTTATTCTTACATAATGAATTAAACATGACTCGGATCTTACACTATTTTGAAATATGGTGAAATTACTTGGTTTACAGCGGAAGCACTTGATAATAACAGTAATGTTTATTGCAGCCAATAAACACTTAAAACTTGGAAATATTCTCAATGGATTCTGCGATATAGCTTATAATTTAGGTAGAAGTTATGAGCAGAGCAAAAGTCAATAAATACAAAAAAAATTTCGATGGAAAAGTTTATATATTAATATCTTCTTGTAATAATCCTCTTGACCAATGCTTTGATCGCAGAAAGAACTCTCTTCAAAACGTCTCTCCCATTCTTGCTTGTATTTCTTAGCTGCATATTTGGATTGATTTTTCCGATGCTGTTTTCGTGTTATTCAATAATAAAAGGATTGTCAATCCGCTGGAAGTAAATATGTAGACCTTTTTCATTGAATAAACCACTCGGAAGATGAAATAGACATCCAGTGCTAGCGGACTAATATTAAAAATCACATGTGTGAGTCTCGTTTTTTATAATTGTGTATTGAACATAATTTTGAGTAAAAGTGGACGCGTTCATTAACAATAACAATAACAATAACAATAGTTTATTGATCCCTTATGACATAATTTACAAAATGTATGGGACAGGTCCAAAAGAAAAAACTAAAAGTAACAATTTCAATTATAAACAAACTTATCATCGAAGTATTCTTTCACACTATAATATCCTGCCCGCAACAAATTTTGTTTCACAACAATTTTGAATCGATTCCTGTTCAATAATTTCAATCCAGCTGGTAGGTGATTAAATAACAATATGGCTTGATACATAGGGCTCGACTCAAACTTGGTTGTTGAGTGATATGGTATACACAAAGTACTAGTATTCCGAGTGGAATAATGATGAAAACTAGATATACTATCAACTAACTGCTCATTTTCTTTAATATAAACTAAGCACCTCAAAATGTACAAACAGGGAAGTGTTAATATTTTTTGCATTCTGAATACAGGTCTACATGAATCAAGAGGTTTTAAATTAAATATCATTCTTATGATTCTCTTCTGCATTATGAAAACCCTCTGAGCAGAACTGGAATTTCCCCACAATAAAACATTATAATTTAGAAAACTGTAAACTAAACTATAATAAACATTCATAACAGATTCAATTGGTAGTAATGCCTTAATTCTATTGATCGCATAAAAGGACCTACTCAACCTCATACTGACTGACTCAGCATGATAACCCCATTTCAGTAAATGATCCAAATGAACACCCAGAAATTTTATGGAGTCCTTTGAAGTAATTTGTTCACCTGTACAACTGATAATAAGCCTTTTTCCATATACATTCCTATTTGAGAAATATATACATTCAGTTTTCTCAACATTTAACAGTAGCGCATTTGATTTGCACCAATGTGATAAACCGAAGACCAAAGACTCGCATATTGCAGTGAGTTCCAGAAAGCTCCCCGCTGAGACCGCCATTGACGTATCATCAGCGAACATAATTAGAAGTTCAGGATTAATATACTCTGGCAAATCATTTATAAAGAGGAGGAACAGAAGCGGTCCCAGCACGGAGCCCTGTGGAACCCCATAGTGCATCCTACATTTTCTAGACCAACAGTTTTCAACCTTAACAGAAATATCACGATCAGTCAGGAAAGACATAATCCACTCTAGAAAAATACCGCGAAAACCAATACTGTACAACTTATCCATAATAAATTTATGGGAAAGTACGTCAAAAGCACGGGTTAAATCAAAATATAGACCAGCAACAAAAAGTCCCTTATCTAACTTTTCGTAGACGAAATTCATGAACGACACTGCCGCTGTTTCAGTGGACCTTCCCTCTCTAAAACCATGCTGACAGTCCGTCAAAACTTTAAATTTTGTCAGAAAAGAAATCATCCGATTCAGTACAATTTTCTCGAAAACTTTAGAAAATATACTCAAAATTGAAATTGGCCTATAGTTTATTATATTGAGAGGGTCCTCTTTTTTATACACTGGTATAACCGAAGCCATTTTCAGTAGGCTAGGAAATTTTCCAGAGCTTACTGATAGATTTACAATATGAGCTAGATGGTCAGCTACAATGTTAACAGTTGATTTTAAAATATTAACAGAAACCTGATCAATACCAGTACTCTTTTTGTTTTTAAAAGCTTTTACAATACTAATGACTTCTTCTCCCAGGACTGGCCGAAAAAAGAATGTAGTGACAGATAAATGAGATGTTGTGCATATCTGTGACAGTGAATTGCCGAAATAATTTCGAATATTAATTTCCGCAACAGAAGCGAAATGACCAACAAACAAATTCGCAACATCTGTAGGTTTATTATATATGGTACCTTCGTATTTCAGGCCTATACTGATATTATTTCTTTTTTTTCTACCAGTTTCCTCATTAACAATATTCCAGACTGTTTTATTTTTATTGATAGATGAATTCAGGACACTTTGATAGAAATAAGATTTTGTTTGTTTGAGTAGACATCTAAAGTCTCTCTTAGCATTATTATAAATTTTATATGATTTATATGTTCCCAAATTTTTATTGAGCCAATTCAATTTTTTCAAATCACTACTAGATTTTTTTATTTCATCATTTACCCAACTTTTGCAAAAATTGTGTGAACGCTTCACACGTCGCATTGGGCAAGATCTTTCCAAACAATATTCGAACAAATTCATAAAAGATAAGAAACAATCATCAACATCTGTATGCATATACAAAGTATCAAAGTTAACAGTAGTTATAAAATCAGATAAATTATTTAAAGCCCTAGGTGATACTTTTCTAGAATCTATCCAGTCATTTTCAGATTTTTCGCTTATGACAGGCATACTTATATAGTAATCTAGAGAGAGAACTTTATGATCGCCCATATTTCCTTCAAAAACATTAGTTACATAACTATCAGAACAGGCATTTGTTAGAATGTAATCAATTTTAGAGATGGTAGTTAATTGATTGATATTAGTAACAATTCTGGTTGGTTCAGTTGAAGTTACCTTCAAATTGAAACACATCAACAAATCATCCAGATTTTGCTTCTGTGGATTATCAAGTAATAAATAGTTGACATTTAAATCCCCACATAAGAATAAAATGTCAACTTGTTTGAAAGACTGTTGTAAGATAAAATATAACCTTTCAAGAAAAACTGAGTAATTACCAGTAGGAACTCTGTATGCACTTATCACTCCGTATTTTATTCCGTGGAATACCACTTTTATGCCACAAAACTCAAAATTTTTTTCTATGGAATGCTTCGAGATGTCCATATCAATTACATTCAATCCAATTCTTGCGTAGATAGCAGCACCACCGTGTATATAACTACCACGACAGAAGGAGGTCGCTAGGATATATCCTCGTAGAGACATGGAGTTTAATTTGTCACTCATACACCAATGTTCAACTATACTTGCGAATAGTGGACATTCTTCATCTAAAAGCAGCTCTAAGTTGTCAATTTTGTTGCTTAAAGATTGAACGTTTACATGAATTATTTTGAAGGATTCGGAGATTTCACAATATCCTGTTTTTTTTCCCTCGCATTGCGAAAAAAATAATTGACGCTGGAATTTTTGGGCCAATTGGTAGCATCCTGTACTTTTTCCATTTCACTACTTTTAATGAGAACTTTAAAAGAAGCATAAGATTCAGGGTATCTTGACTTCAAGGACTCACATTTAACATCAGTGAAATTTTTACTTAAAAAGGAATAAAGATCAGCGGATGTTGTTTCAGGTTTAAGTCTTGAGACATGAAATGCCTTGAGCTTCTCAACACCTTCAACTGTAGATATCTCAGTACTTTTCCCAATTATCAATGGTGGTCGGGCTTTCCTTTTCAATTTCCCATTAGAGACAACATTCCATTCCGATTTTTCAGTTTCAACAGAATTTCTACTGTTTGTAACTATGATGTTCTTTTCATGTGAGGAACTTATTTGTTTTTGTTTTGGTTGGGTTTTGGGAGGACCCGTAACTGGCAATCTCGAATGAGCTTTATCTGTGCTGGTAGATTGCCCGGGACTATCAGTTGCAGCATGCGCACTGGGTTCACTTGCTTTTACAACATCGCTGAATTTCATTATATTCTTATCAGGTCTGATATTTTCATGCCGTATGTTTGGTTTGTATTCAACATTTTTTATTTTATTAGATTCGGTATGTTTACCTTCCAGATCATCAATACGTTTCAATAGAAAAGAATTGTACGATTGAAGTATTTCAATTTTCTCATTAGCTGACTTTAATAATTGGACCAGGTAGCTTACTTTCAGTTGTGTAAAATCAAATTGATTTATATCTGCCGGTTCCTTGTTTGTAGATACTTCTTCACAGCATACAACTTGAGTATCACTTATAAAAACAAATTTTTTAAGTTGAGCACAAGACCTGTGGTAGGTGCCCTCACATTTTATACAAAAGAGAGTTTTGCATTCTCTTTTCTCACAACACTTATAAAATATTTTCTTTTCATCTGATGTATATTCATCACTTTGCATATTAATACGCTGCATTTCATCTTGACGTCGCGACATCTTGACGAAGAATGATTTCATTGTAATACCTTCTTGAAAATTGAAAATCTAATAAATCAATATTTTTTTTTTTTTTACTCCATGAATTTCAAAATGCTGTTTCAATGCGTTTGTTATTTCACCACATAGAATTGGATTGTCACTAACATTCTGTGAGAAGTATGAATTGGAGCAAACATCTGTAACAGCTATTCTTGGGTTTGTCGGTAAATTTAACAAGAACCGAAATCTACATAGCCGTTTCAACTTTAAACCTAGGTTGACATGGCTAGTGGATCATAGTTGTTGTTCAAGAATACTTGGAAAACGACTCGTTTCAAATCTTCTCGGGTAGTCTCATGGTTAGTGAAGCACAATCGAGGTTAGTTATATGTGTGGAGATCGACTTGTGTCAACGGAAGAGTTATGAAACTATTCACGAAACGGATGGTTACGAAAGGTGGCACGAACGTTAAATGGGATATACAGGGTGTTTCAAATTCGACGGCCTATTAGACGTTTCTGGAGAACGGGGCCGATTTGAAACCTGAAAATTCGGAATATGACATTGTTCATGATGCCCTATTCAGCTGAAATATTTTCGAAGTTCCGGCACTTCCGGTTATACAAGAATTGAAAAAAAATTTTTTAAAAGAAACTTTTTTTTTCATTTTATGTATTAGATATTATCAAGATTTCGATTTTCAATTACTCTCTGATTGAATTATTGCGTTAGTCCCCATATTTTTCAAAATATTAAGGAAAAACCGAAAAAAACAGAGAATTTTCATAGTCACTATTACATGAATTATTTTTACTGTGAATATCCTATGCATATACTCAATTCACTTTCTCAAACTAAAATGATGTAGGAATATTGTGCATATCTGGAACTTGAGAAATATCATCACAGGGTATTTCAAATAGTGTGCCAAAAATTGTGAACAAAATTTGATCATAACTTTCGATTTTAAAATTACAACCCTATTTTTTTGTGATTTCGTTGGATCTTACGATAAAAAATGAGGGTAGTGTCCAAACATGATTATGCTCTCAAATTCAATAATTCAAGAGTTAATCGAGATTTCATCAATTTATGTTATACTTAGGGTCAATTTCATTCAATCTGTTTCTAGAGTGCGTTCCAAATCAGTATTCTATGATCTTACGATCATAGAAATTAAAATATGCAATTATTTCAAAGTGACAGGTGTACTCATTATGGAAGCTAGTAGATTATAATTTCACGATATGAATCCCCGTTATTCAAATAATGAAATTCTTGATCTATTCCATATTCACGGTGAATGCAACAGAATTGTTTCGAGAACTTGTCGAGCATTCAATCAGAAATATCCACATTTACCACCAATTGACGAGTAGATATTTCGAAAGTATGTTTCAAAGTTTCTGTTACTCCTTTTTCATCACCACGCTTATTTTTTTTCCTGAATTCAAAAAATGTATTCTACCGCTTTTTCCTGCATGATTTCATCTCATTTGGTAGGTACAGGTTTTTTTTCTTCTAGGTATAGGTACTCCAGTATAATGAATATTCATAAAGTATGAAACACATTCTTTTAAGAGGATGAGGAAATTTCTTATTTAAAATTCGATGAGTTCTACCAATATTTTTAGTCCATTCATCGTGAATATGAAATTAGATATTTATAATACAAGTGCAGAAGTTATTGATATTCTTCCGAGTGTTCAAAATAAACGAGTGGTAGAATGAGCCTTCTGTACGAGTTTTGAACATAATTTATCGAATTCATTTTTATTGAAATTCACGGAAATTTCCATAAATATCTATTAGTGATTTTTGCATTGAAAAATGTTGGTTGGCAGAACAGTTTTCTGTATCACAAATTCGATGTGCAGGAATTAACTGATTTGCCACATAATTAGAGAAAAGTATATCCAGAATTTTGTCGTTTGAATATCGGAAATTAAATTAGTGTAGCTTTGATAATGCAAACACCTGTCACATGTAAAAAAATTAGATATTTTAATTTCTATGGTCATAGAGTATTATTGCTAGTCTGTCTGGAATAAGATTGAATGAAGTTGACTCTAATACGTATAACATAAATTCATAAAATCTCGAATAACTCTTGAATTATTGAATTTGGGAGCATATTCATGTTTGGACACTACCCTTATTTTAGTAGAATTCGACGAAATCACAAAAAAAATAGGGTTCTAATTTGAAAATCGAAAGTTATGATCAAATTTTGTTCACAATTTTTGGCATAATATTTGAAACACCCTGTGATCATATTTCTCTAGTTCAAGATATGCACGATATTCCTTCATCATTCTAGTTTGAGAAAGTGAATTGGGTATACGCATAGGATAATAATAATAATAATATATTTATTTCCATAATCAAAACATACAATGAAAAGAAAATACGTCAATGTAACTAAATAAACTATGCAAAACTAAAACGTTCAGATTTGAAAAACAGAAATCAAGTACTCCTCGACATTGTATAGTTCCAAATTTATCAATAATTTTTTGATTTGATTTTTAAAGAAGTTTCCTTTTAGTATTTGATAACTCCTCGAGAGCTTATCAAACAGCTTCAAGCACATATATTCCACATTTCTCTGCGTCAGTGAAAGTGAATATCTGGGAAAGTGAAACGGGTGGATGCGCCTTGTTCTATTGGAATTCTCATATTCCCGAAACAGATCATGGTTGTTCTTAAAAAATAATAAGCATTTTAGAATATAAGTTCCGGCAGTAGTAAGTATTCCCTGACTTTTAAAATGTCCGCGACAAGATGTCCTCGCAGTGAAACCAAGCATGGTTCTGAGTGCTCTTTTTTGGACCACAAAAATCCTCCCAACATCCGAACCGTTACCCCAAGCTATGATTCCATAGGACATGATCGAATGAAAATTAGAGAAGTACACTGTCCTCATAACCTCAGAGTCGGACTGCAATGCCAAAACACGGAGAGTGTAGAGAACAGAGTTCAATTTACTACGCAATGAGTTGATATGTTCCGACAATTCAGCTGATGATCAATTAGAACACCCAGGAAGCTAGTACTGGCGGAAACCTTCACAGCTTGTCCAGAGAGAACAATATTTTCTGGTTTAATAATTCTTGAATGCGAAGTACTGAAAACAACACATTCCGTTTTGCTTGAATTAATGGTTATTTAATTTGAATAACACCAATTTGCGATGGCATAAAATCCTCTTTCAGCCATCATGACAACCTCCGAAATACTAGAAGCCGCCACCAGTAGATTGGTATCGTCCACAAACATGACTACCTCCGGATCCAACCGTACATCCGAATCTGCAGACAAATTATCACGCAATTCTATTTCCCTACTCTCTGGTGTGCTCCTAACAGGTAGCATACTCATATCTGACCGAAGTTCATCCCTCAACAAAATGTTGTCTGGTAGGTCGTTGATATAAATTAAGAATAAGAAAGGACCGAAAATACCTCCCTGAGGTACACCTACCTTCACTTCTGCATCTAACGATAGGTATTCAACACCGTTGATTTCCAAGGAAACCCTCTGTCTACGATCCCTTAACTAGCTCCTCATAAAATCCAATTGTTTATCTCTAATTCCATAAAAGTTAAGTTTTTTCACAAGATTCACAGTGAAAATAATTCATGTAAGAGTGACTATGGAAATTCTCGCTCTTTTTCGGTTTTTCCTTAATATTTTGAAAACTATGAGGACTAACGCAATAATTTTAGCGAAGAGTAATTGAAAATCGAAATATTGCTAATATCTAACACGTAAAATGAAAAAAAAGTTTTTTTGTATTATTTTTCAATTCTTGTATAACCGGAATTGCCGGAACTTCGGAAATATTTTAGCTGAATAGGGCATTATGAACAAATACATGTTCCGAATTTTCATTTTTCAAATCGACCCCGTTCTCCAGAAACGTCTAATAGGCCGTCGAACTTGGAACACCCTGTATAACATGTTCGTGGTCTTGGAGCGACCATAGTGGAAGAAGACAAGGGTTATTTTCGATTTTTTTTGTACTGAATTGTGCTGTAGTAGGTTTGTGATACTTTGTAACATTGATTTTTTTTTTTACATACGACTGAAAATATTTCCCAAAACATTTTTTTTTGGGTTTCAACGGATGAAATAAATTTTAGTACATGTATTGAATATCAGAAAATTCAATTAAATGCTAGGCCAGCACCTATGCCATACAGTTTTTGGGTTTCACAGGAATACTCAAATATTGGAAAAACAACTCATCCCAGCACATCTGTATTTCGATTTTTCTTATGAAAATATGTGTAAAAATTGCTGCACTAATGGAAGTTGTGCCCTGAAGAAAGTTAGTCCTGCACTTTTATTTTCCTCGACGAAAATTGCTACATTTCTGCAGTTGTCTAGTTTTACCCCAAAGCTGAGTTGACTTTCTCTATTTTTTGTTGTTTATTGGGTTTCAACGGATGAAATAAATTTTTAGTACATGTACTGTTTATCACAAAATTCAATTGAAAGCTAGGCAAGCACCTATGTGATAAATACTTGGTTTTCAAAGGAACACTCAAAAATTAGAAAAAAAAACTCATCACAGCACATCTGTATTTGAATTTTTCTTAAGAAAATATGTTTAAAAATTGTGCTGGACTTATGGGAAGTTATGCCCCTGATATTTTCGTAAAAAAATTTAAGAAAGTTAGTCCTGCACTTTCATTTTTCTTCGGCGAAAATCGCTTCAAATACTTTTGCTACATTTGTGCCGTTGCCTTGTTCTGGTCAGATTTTCAGAAATAACAATCTACTTTTTCTTCAAAGGATGGAAATCAGTTATCAGTTAATTGTTTGAAAATCTGACAGACATCATATAGCCCAACTATACAGGGTTTCAACCGAAGATTCCTGAGGTCAAAAGAAAAACCTTTTTCCTTTACTATTTTTTCCGATTCGTAGTATACCGGATTTTGATGGGATTTTATGTGAGGAAAAGATTCATCATATCAATAAAAACCATATTCCGAAAATAATTTCGTTTGATTCCATTCCACTTGCTGGATATAACTGAAAATAATATTTTTTTTATGAATTTCCAACAGCCCATATCTTTTCAACCGAGCCGATTCGGAAAAAAGGTAAAGGAAGAAAGTATTTCCTTTGACGTCAGGAATTGCGAACTGCAAAATTCGAATTAAATTCTACTGATATGTTTATTGATCACCCTGTATGGCGGCGTCAATAATGCTTTTGAATTTTCTCTATGAATTGATTATTTACGGTTATGAATTCGGGAAAAAATCATAAAGTGGACGTACTGGGTGATCCAATATTTTCGAAAATAGAAAAAGTCCGGATCTGATTTGTTAGCGATTTCAGAAATATTGAGGGAGGGCGATAATAGAGTGACTACACTTCAAAATTTGAAATTATTCGGTCGATATTGAACTGTGAAATTTCACTTATAACATTAACATCACCCAGTATATAGCAAACAGCGATCTTCATACGAGTCCTCCATGATGACCTTCATTTATGTATCCATTTGTCGCATTCTTCCTGGGTTACCCTGTATATATACAGCTAATATAGTTAGGCTTTAACCTAATAGCTTATAGTTAGGCTTTAACCTAACTATATAAAACAATTCTCAGTCAAAATTTTTGTGGAAATATTAACGTTATGAGAAAACCAAAAAAAAAAATTCCTTGGATAAAAGAATTGCTATGAACATAGAGCCACAAACGTTTTGTGATTTATCAACAAAAATCACATGTTCTGAAATTCGGAATGAGAAATAATTCGTTCATAAACAACAGGCCGGAACACTGACAAAGTTAATTCCCATCAAAAAGGAGCCGCATCAAAGTCATAAATATCCAGATTGACGCTGAAAGACACGTGCAGTCATTAGGGCTGGTCGGCTCCCCTTTGTGCCAACGAAGAAACAACATAAGTTTGCCAAATAGGTTCTTGCAATAAGAATATACGTCATACAATTCCCGTGAATTATAAGAAAGTGAAATCAACGATGGCCATGCACTAGACAGAAGAAGAAGAAGAAGTATTACACTATGGAATTTTTCCTCTAGTTCATCATTTTTTGATAACCTTTCCTTAGCCTCATTCATGTTGTCTTGACGAAAAAAGAATAAAAAAATTGATTTCTCAAACTTTTTCTTGTGTTAAAAGCTTAAGAGGGAACACCATCAGGTCCAGGTGACTGCTCAGTCCAAAACGAAAATAGAGATATACAATATGTTACAGATTTACCGATTTTTATGGGGTTTTCACAATTCCTTGAACTATAATCTACATTGTGAAAAGTAAATATATATTTTCAATTTGTTTTCGTTTTTCGCGAAAACATAGATGATATGTACAATGTACAAAGCACTAATATATTTTTAAAAATTTTATGAAAAGACCTACCGAAAATCATCACAAAAGAGGTAAAAATATAATTTGTGTTAAAAAATAATCGACCGTCGCACAGTGCTGTCCTCTATTTATTTGCTTCGAGAAAAAAGAAGATAAGGTGAATGTATAACTTCATACTTCATACGTCCTACAAAGTTTGGTCGTTGCAGGAGCGCCAGAGGGGGAAAGAATGGGTACCAAAGTTTGACTGATACGCGGAAAGCCACATGGTGGTTATTCCTCTCAACATTCACCACCGAAACACGAGTTGACAACCACGCAGATCAAAAGAAACTGATTTATTAGTGCCTGTGGTGGGATCCTACTAATTTATTATCAATTGATACGTTAACAATCGGTTACCCTCCCTACCCCTCACCTCAGTAGGTAACTATGGCGGAAACTAAAATGAGAGGAAGGGAGGGGTACCGATTGTTAACGTCAATCAATTGAAAATGAATTAGTAGGATCCAAACTCTGATTACGAATTCATTAAAAAATAAAACTGTTTGAACTATGTATTTTTTTTTTCAAGGAAAACAGCCCACAAGAAGCAGAGCCACAAAAAAAGTCACGTAAAACTCCAACCGACCGTGAGTGTGATTTCCCTCACAGTAGTCGACTTTTCATATTTTCATCATGCGATATTTTCGATATCTAGCTTGTTGGCATTCTCTTTGATGGGCGTTACCGACTGCTGCTGGATTTTTGCGGCGGCTTCTTTGATGTTTCCGATGTGATTTTTATTTTAATATTCTATTGAGATTCGAGATTTATACAGGGTGTTAGTGAATAAGTGCGACAAACTTTAGAAGGTGTTTTGGCATGAAAAAATAATAATATTGTCCTATTTAACTTTTGTCTGCAAATGCTTCGATATGCGAATGAAATTTGTTGGGTTTCAAGAGAAAGTTATTACGCATTTTCTGACATGCAACTAAGAATTTTATGTTCATCGTTTGCGCGGATACGGGTAATGATCTCAATTTTTTTTGAGAAAAAAATTATTGCTCTGAAACCGGTTGAGATATGCAAATGAAATTGGGTGGGTTTCAAGAGGTAGTTATTACGCATTTTTTAACAAACAACTAAGAATTTTATTTTCGTCATGCACACGGGTAATGATCTCAATTTTTTTCGAGACAGAAATGATACGCCACTGTGATAATTCAAACTGACAGTCATTTTTAAATTGTTCGTTCAATTTGTGAAAGAAAATTTCTCCTACTTTTTTTTCGTATGGGGCGCCATTTTTATGCGAAAAATAGAACATCTTAAAGCGTATTTGTCGTAAACACATTATGTAGTATAGCGATGCTATAGTCTATTAGGATACCGTTTAATTTTTTTGCTTAAAAACGGTACACTATATACGAAGAAAAGGCAATTGAGATTTTTTGTAACGAATGAAAGATTTCAAAAATCAATATCAGTTTGAAATATGTGGTGTACCATTTTGTTTCGAATTGAGACACCCCGTATTTCGGAAAACAAAGCATTTGCGGACAAAAGTTATATAGCATAATGTCATTAATTTCTCAAGCAGAATTACCTCCTGAAGTTTGTCGTATTTATTCAATAACACCCTGTATTTCAATACATATAATTATTCATATTTCGATAGTTGAATGTGTGAGAATGGAGGGTATTCCAAAATAGTATTGATATATTCTGACTCGTTCTCTTTTTATTCCTATTTTGCTGCATGAGATATTCAGCTCTTAAATGAACAAATGAATTTTTTTTTTTGTTATTCATCTTACTGAAAAGTTGCCGTCCACATGTCATGGTCTAGTGGCTAACCGATTCAGGTATAACTTATTAATTAATTTGAGATTTTTATGATCAATTAAATTAGTCAATAACATTACAATAAATAATAGTAGGCATGTATGATGAAATATGAACCACATTTCGACAAATAGGAATAAATAAAAAAATAAAAAACCTTCTTTCCTATTTGAAAAAAATATTTTCTCAACGCAAATATTGATCAACTTAGAACGATAGGGTACACCAACATTTCAGGAAAAATAAGTTTTGAATTTTTTTATGATGCCAGTTGTGAATGTTTTATCATAAAAGGGTCTCGATTTTTATGGTATTAGGGTAGATGTCGATGCAGTTAATGGTGAAATTTCTGTAGATTTACATCAATAACAATAACAATAATTTATTTGATCCTTTCAGACATTTTTCACAATGTATAGGACAAGTCTTATCAGTGGACAAATACTAAAAATTATCATCTGTCATGTACTCTTGTATACTGTAGTATGCTTTTTCCATGAGTACAGACTTGATTTTTTTCCCAAACTTGACATTATCAAAAGTTTTGACATTAGATGGTAATTTGTTATACATCTTGATACATTGATAATAAGGACAGTTTTGATATTTAGAGGTTTCATGTTTAGGGATGGATAATACCTCTGACTTCTAGTTGGGTAGTTATGAAAACTACTCAACCTTACAAATTCATTTTTATTTTCTCTGACATACTGAAGACCTCTATATATACAAACTGGGCACTGTCAAAATTCCATATCCTACAAAAAAAGGTCTACAAGATTCACGTTGCCCCTCATTGAATATCAATCTCATTATACGCTTTTGTGAAATGAGCAGTCTGTGGCTAACCGAGGAACCAAAGTAAGATATTATAATTAATATGGCTGTACACAAGACTGTAATAAACTTCAATAATGTTTTGCAGAGGTAACAACATTTTTATTTTACGAATGGCATAATATGCTGAATTGAGTTTTCTTGAAACTGTGTTTGTATGAGATTCCCACTTCAGGTGTTCATCCAAATATACACCCAAAAACTTAACTTCATTTTTGGGTGTGATTTCATTTTTTCCAAATGGAATACTGAATTTTGTTCTGAAATTACTTTTCTTATTGAAGATAATACATTCTGCTTTTTCAAGGTTAAGAAGAAGTGCATTCGACCTACACCATACATTGAATTCTCCCAGAAAAAAACTACATTTGTTTAGGAGCTCCTCAGAAGTCCGCGCTGTGACGACCATAGAGGTATCGTCAGCAAAACTTGTAATGGAATCTACTGCAACATGTGAGGGCAAATCATTCATGAATAACATGAATAATAATTAATGGTCCCAGCACAGACCCCTGAGGAACCCCCAAACTAGTACCCACCTCTTGAGAGCATGAGTCCTGTACCTTAACCTTAATAAGTCTATCAGCTAAATAACTTTCAAGGCACTTGAGAAATATTCCTCTAAATCCTATATTGTACAATTTGCTCAGAATGAAATCGAATATAAGACAGTCGAAAGCATGGGACAAATCAAAGAAGAATCCCACAACCAGTATACCCCGATCAAGCGAGCGATAAACACACTCAACAAACGAGAGCACAGCCGACTGGGTGGACCTCCCCGACCTGAATCCATGCTGACAATCCGCTATCCTTTTGTACTTATTCAAATATTTCATCATCCTACTAAAAACAATCTTTTCTATAATTTTGAAAAAGGAACTCAATATTGAGATGGGTCTATAGTTCATTATCTCAAGTGGATCATTTCTCTTGAAGATAGGAACTACTATTGCAACTTTCAGTAATTCGGGAAAAACACCGCAAGAAACTGAAAGATTGACCAGGTGAGACAAAGGTTTGCTGAGAGCTTCAGTCATTACTTTTATTAATTTTACAGATATTTGATCAGCACCAGAACTTACTTTATTTTTCAATGATCTTATAATATCCACTATCTCTGTTTCTACTATTGGCATAAAGAAGAAAGTATTATCCTCTATTTGAGATGAAGTACATGATTCAGATATTGCATTACCATAATGATTATGTAAACTAATATTATTTATAGTTGAAAAGTACTCAACAAATGCTTCCTTCATCGCCTTAGAATCATGGCAAACAATACCATTTATTCTGAGCTTTGTAAGAGCATCTGTATTCGTCAATCTTCCAGTCTCACGATTTACAAGATTCCATACCGTTTTATTTTTATTAGATGAACTATTAATTAGTTTTTGATAATATTCGAATTTAGTTCATTTCAAAAGATAATTGTATGAGTTTTTCATTTTTTTGTACTTATCTAAAGTAGCCTCTGAAGGAAGGTTAGTGCACAACTAATGAAGATCCTTCAATTCACGACTTGCCAACTTTACATCTGGTGTAATCCATCCATGAGACAGTTTTGGATGGGTTACAGATCTCCTCAACGGACAACATTCATCAATAAGGCCGCTAATCACCTCAACGAAACACTCAAAAGCACTATTAATGTCTGCACACCTATACACTTCTTAAAAATTTGCGTCAACAGCCATTCTTGAGAGTCGAATCAAGTTATTTTTCGAGCAATCTCGATACGAATGAGATTTTTTGTTGGATTTGTTACCTGTGCGTAGCTCCCTCATCCAAAATTTCAACAAGAGAGCTTTATGGTCGCTGAAATGAGTCTCCAGTATTTCATTCTCCAGCTCATCAAGATTTGAGTTTGTTATGATATAATCTATTTGTGATGTTGTAGTTTTACCCTTAAGGTTTGTAAACACACCTGTAGGTCCCCCCGAAGCTACCTTGAGCTTGTAGGAGTCTAACAAATCCAAAAGAAGTTGCTTCTGTAGAGAACTCTTTTTAAAATCCAAATTTAGATCACCGCACACGAATGTTCATGTTCATTATTGCATCTTGCCAAAACGTAGGAAAATTATTTCAGGAACAGTTCAAAGTTTCCTGAAGGTGGTCTATAGACACTTACAACTGTAAAAGTTGCTGATTGGAAATACATCCTCACAGCGCAGAACTCGCACTGTAACTCGGCTGATAAGTCCGTAACTTTGAGTTCCTTTGATTCTATATCAGATTTTGTGTGAATCATTGTTCCACCATGTTTGTGTTCTTGTCGACAAAAAGTAGCAGCCTGCTTATAGCCCAAAATCGTAGCAGTAGGCAGACTGTCAAGACAACACCAATGTTCAACTAAGCTGACTATATCTGGAGATCTTGAACTTAGGAATACTTCCAGATTTTCAATTTTATTGGATACACCCTGTATATTAAATTGCATTATGGTTAGCAGTTTGCTCGTAATATCATTATCATTCTCACATGTGCTTACTAACGTTTTGCCTTTTTCGCTGTACTGAAATGACAAAAATTGTGAATGCTGGCATACTTAGGCCAATTTTCAGCCTTTAGTGCTTCGTCATATTCTGATAAAGGAACAACAACCTTGAAGGAGGCATAACTTTGAGGATATCTTGAGACTAAGGGCTCACATTTCACCCTTTTGAATTTTTTTTCGAGGAACTTTTGCATATCATCCTGAGCGGTACTTGGGCTCAAGTTTGATACATGAAGAATTTTTGATTTTTCAACACCCTGTACGATTGAATCACCAGTGAAATTACCAACAACTAAAGCTGGTCTGGACCTCTTTTTTGTTGTTTTTTTGTTGTTAACTATTTTCAATTCAGAGTCAGGATTTTTTTGTATGCTTTTTTGGTTTACTATTTTAGCATCCTGATTTCTCAGTTCGCTATCCGACATCCGACTTAAGTGAATCCTGTGCAGACTTGACCGCCCGGTTAACGTCTTCAGAGGTTATCTTTTTGTTTACTATCTTAACTGGAGGATACTCACTGTTATGATCTGAAATTTCTATTCCTTTGGTTTGTTTACTTTTCGGATTTGTTGTTACTGGATCAATGACAGTTTTTTTAGTTCTATTATCATTCGAGTTTTGCGGGATTACATCTGTGGCCGCGATAATTTTTTTACAACGATCATGGTTTGACTCGTCAACTCTGGTGTTTACATTTTTATATCTGGAATTTAATTGTGCTTCCTGACTCGAAATAACAGATTTTTGTAGTTCAACTGTGTATTCCAATTCCGAAAGTAATTTTTGCATCAAATTTTTCTCTCTTGTGAGACATTGAATTTCCTATTCAAGAATTTTCTCACTTTCATTGTCTTTTGACACGGAGTTCCGTAGTGATGATTTCATATCAACAATGCAAGGGTTGCATACCCAAATGATGTTTTCATTTTCCAATAAAGTTTTATACCACGTGTCCTTCAAGGAGACGATCATTAAATGATACTTTTTCTTGCATCTTTCACACGTTGAAAACTTAGTATTCACGATAAAATTATCGGAACATTTGAAACATACATCCGCTTCGCTCGACATCTTGAACGATAACATACGATACGTATACAAACATCTCAAACTAAACAGCCCGGTTTCCGAGTACAAGTAAAGAGTAGGAAATCGCTTATCCCTTCTTGAAACTATCCTGATCAAGATGTTTTGGGCCACTTGTAAGTGATACAAGCTGTTACGAAAAGCGCCCCCCCCCCCATACGATAATGCAATATCTAATTATAGATTCTGCTAGCGACTTATATACCAGAAGTTAATTATTGCGAGAAAGGATATCTCTGAGCGTATGAAACCTATCCATTAAGAGTCTTATCCTCTTCAAAATAAACTCCGCCTGGCTGTCCCATCTCAAATGCTGGTCAATTATCAGGCTCAAGTATTCAATAGTGGAGGTCTTCTCAATTGAATAACACTGACACAATGAATTGTGAGTGCAAGTGGATTCATGTATTTTTAAAATACCTACAGGCTTATCACTTGATAGGAGAGAAAATGCAACATATCTAGTCTTACCCACATTCAAACTTAAAAGATTATGGCTCAACCAAATATGCAGCTTTCGAAGATCCTCTTCAGCAATTCGGTAAACACTCTGCCAGTCTCTTCCCGTGACACAAAGTACTGTGTCATCAGCATAACACACGATACTTCCCTTTATATTTCTTATTCTAGCTATATGGTTCATATACACCAGAAATAAGATGGGACCTAAGATAGTCCCCTGAGGTATTCCAATGTCCACCACCGAAGCAGCTCTCCGATACCGAGGTATCGAGGTATTTCTTTTTCATTTCTTTCGAATTGGTGTAGAATTCAACTGTCAACTCCAGATATTTTCAAAATACAATAAATATCTGGAGTGGGTCATCTTCTGGAACGACAAGATGTAACTACTATAATTGGCACACTTTTGTATAATGCATCTACCCCGGCTTTGGTATTATAAAACAGTATTATATCAGGTTTTCTTGTGATAGTATCAATTCAATTGTCATGGTGTAGGTATATAGCTGATAGCAAAACGACCTCTATTCTGTTTGTGAGGTAGGATGTGAAACCAAAAATGGAGGAACCCATTTCTCTAGCTCTGAATAGTAAAAATGCGGCTATTTCCTTTTTTTTCTCTTCATAGTTCCTACAAATATCAACTTTTTTTTCAACTCTCGAGCTACCTTGATTGATGTATTACAATTGTCTGCAGTGAGATTACGTTGAAATGTTTTGTAATTCGCATAACAACTTGAGTAGGGTAATATAGTGATTTTTGTTAGTATTGTTTGCTACTGTTTGTTTGTTTATTTATTTCTTTACCAGTATAAACTTCAGCATTGCACGTATAATGTTTTTTGGCATTATGTGGATGCAGTGAAATACTTCCGAAATTACTATCAACGGATCTCCAAGACTCTGAATGGCACGTAATTCGTTGAAAATGGAAACAATCGATACGAACTGCCAACAGTCGAAACAGTACTGAAGTGGAAGAGAAGTCACAGGTCATATCGTGAAATGTCTGCGCTTTTTGACTGAGAAGAGAGCGTTGTGCAAAGATAGTTTAAAGTCTTAAATTATAGAGCATTGATATAGACCCTATCTTTCATTTGAAAAAAGGCTGAAGGCGCTGAATCACAACATCCCTGAGGCCTATTAGGATTGTTTCGTTAGTGTTGTTTTAAATAAACGTTGTCTACATCAATATCTCCCAAATCCTGCCATAAAAATTATTAATCATAGCTCGGTTGCGATATCCATTCACCGTATCAGCAGGGCCGTCGCTAGGGGGTAGGCAGGGTAGGCGGTAGCCTAGGGCGGCATTTCAATCTTGTTCAACAAAAATCACAGGTGTAGAAATTCGAAGTACCAAATAAGATTTTATTTAGTCAGCAACAACAGGAAAGGATAGCGATAAATTTAGTTAACATAAAAAACCATCAGAGGTGCATTATACATTATACTCGAAATATCCAGATGTGGTGTGATCCCCTCATGGTAATGTTTACGAGTTATTGACGCTAAAAAATACACATGCACTCATCAGGCTGTTCGGTGTTGGCTTTACATTTCGAATTTTATTGTCACTTGTGGTTTTAGATTATTTCAATTTCTTAATCAGAATGTTGATTCCTCAGAATGAAATGCAAAATACGAAAAAACGATTCCATTTCATCCAACTGATCCTTTTTAAGAAATATAAGAAGTTTTATTATTTCATACCACATTCCATTATTTAATATTATTAATTATAATATCATTAATTTTTTATATCAACTTAACCAGTCTTGGGCGTGGGCGCATTCGAATTAAATATAGGTTCATCTACATCATCCGATTGTTTTACTCGATAATCTTGAACAAAAAAAAAAAAACAAATTTTCAAGCTTTTTCTAAAATCGAAACTGAGCTGGGAACCTGAAACCCTCTTGAGGGGCGGCAAATAATGGAGGGCGGAATTATTTACTTTTTCTGGGAAATCTGGATTACCTACTGGAAGAACGAATTAATTTTTTTTTTTATTTAAACGAATTTCACTGATGATTTTTTGTCAAATTTAATAATCTTAAACATTTTTGCATCGTGAATATCTACAACATCTATTCGAATTTTAATAATTGTTCATTCACACCATCCAGTTGATTAATTTAATCATATCAAAGAAAGAAAACCAAATGTCGAACGTTATATGAAGTCAAAACTCAGCAGAAGGATCTGAAATATGAATTCAATTCATATATTTTTTCATTGATTCATTAGAATTCAGTTGAGCACATTTACTTTTTATTACATTCCACTGATCCTAAATCATCTATTAGATTAAAATTTGAATTCATAAAAAATAATTACCCTTCAAATACATTTTTTCTCTTCTAGAATACATTTTATGAAAGAGTGTGGAGTTTTTCACACTTCCACACTAAATCCTTGAAAACAAATTCACCAAAAGAACATCCAGCCCAACCGATACCCCCTCCTTTTGCTTAGTACAAAATACCAAACCTGGAAAGGATTCCGATTTGTAGTTTTGCCGTAGAAAAGCTTGAGCAGCTCAAAATTCGCAGCAAAAAGCGACACATTGAGGATGGAGAGGCTGTTCAACATTCTTGGATTTTCCGAGCTCCAAATGCAACAATTCTGCTCATGGGCCTAATCACTGAAGATGATCATTGTTATGCATTTTAAGGACCCAATCAGCGAAGATACGACATTGCTGGTATTTGACCGACTTGAGTTCTTATGAATGCTGGACGTCTACGTCGGAAGAGGCTGATTAATTATTAACAGGCAAACGCCTACCTTTATGAACTACCAGCTCATATAAGCAAGAAGAAGAACAAGAAGAGTTCTTATGTTAACTGAACTTCGAAAGACCTAAGTCTTTTTGGGCCTCATTCCAATGATCGACGACGAACTTGGGTTTTCGCCAATTCTACGGTTTACAGCAACAATATTCTCAGGTTTTTTTTTTACTTCACTAACTGGTCTCAACAGATGAAATTCTCCCAGCAATTTCACTATTGCTGGCGGAGAATTTGATCCACGACAACACAACAGTGTTCTTATTTTGCGAGCTGTGAGTTATTTTCGTGGTAGAGTTAAACAATTTTAGTGCATTATGGAAGTCATTATCTTTCCATTTTTGGGAATGACGCGATTTTTACTTGAATAATGTCAAAAGAGGACAGCTTCAAATGTGACAGGTGTTCAGAGTGAGGGCTTTAGCCCACCTTTAGATTCCTTCGACAATTACTCGATTTACTTATATTTCCATTTTTTTGAATGGTATTCGAATACCATGAGAATTTTATAAATAATTGTTAAGAATTTATTCAGTGATTGTTGTTACAAATTTTGTTCCCAGAACATATTTGGACAATTATTGAATTATAAAGCAAATTTTCTAAATTAAATATTATTGAATCAAATTATTATTGATTATTTTTGAATTTGTGGTAGGAACATAATATTTCAGATAGAAAGATCAGGGGAATTAAATTGTTCATCATTTTATATAGGAAAAGGGCAGCAATGATTGTTCTTATATGTTCGCGGGAAATGAAGCCATGATGCCATATTGAGTCAAATGAAGAATATAGTTTTCGGGATTTGTAGGTGTTGAACGAAAATTGAATTTAAAATAACTAAACTTTAAAAATCTACTCTGAATTTTCTCGATTTTGGATTTGTTCGATGAAATGACGTGCATTTTCTAGGAAAAATATATGTGGCGTTTGTTCCAAAAATAATAAACAGTGGTAGTGGACGTTGTGGACAATAAGGATGCATTCTGATATTGAAACTGAAAATATTTTCTTTGAAATAAATATATTTAATATTTAAATATTGATATTTTTGGCATTGTAATTTTTGCAATATTATCAGTAAAAATTATATTAGTCAGTTAAGGGTGTTCAATACCTTGTTCATACCACTGCTATTTCAGTGCTAATCAACTGCATTTCCAATTCCAAAATACAGGTCGGATTCATTTCATTTTTTGAGTGAAGAATGACGTGATAGCAAACTTGAAGGTCTCGTCTCGATTTTCAAAAAAAAAATCGATTGTATTCCGCAAATTGAACTTTGAAATTAAACACTTTCTTTAAATGACTATTCAGCTTTAGAAAGACTTCTCATTTTAAGTAACTCATCGATAAATGTTCAGTGGTATTATGAGTTTTGAATTGGTGCAAACATTTTCTAAAAATTGCTTGATTTGCTCTAGTTATTGATGTTTTTCAAATGGAATTATGCTTTTTGGAACGCCTCCTAAAGGTTTATGCCTTTTTGCAGCATAAACACCAATAGAATCTTGAACCGTATTTTATAGCTCGAGATGAATGACACTTTTATGATTTATGAAGGTAGGATTTCTCTGGTTGGCTAAAATTGTGGACATTACTAGTTCATGCCAATATTGCAATGAGGAATAGGGATGAAGAGAAAACTTGTGATGAAATCATTGTTAGAAATACAAACGATACTGTTCCTGAAATATATATATGCTAGCTGATTTTATTCGTAATGATGTCTAGAGAAGTACATTTTGAGCGCTTAGTAGCATAAAGAAAATTTCAAAAGTCATAAAGAAATTAAGATGAAAAAATGGTATCTGGATTTTTGCCGAAATATGGAAAATTATTAATATTTGAGAAATCTGAAAAAAAATTCTGGAAAAAAAAAAATTTCTTGTGAAAAACTCGCTATTCCCGAAACTCTATCTACAATATTTATTGTTTTAATTCAACGCTAAAAATAGGCAATTCTTGATTAAGAAAATTTTCTCGTACTTCCTTCATTAATATCAACTTGAAAAAAATTTTAGTAAACATTTTTCGCTTCGTGAAGCCATTCTTGTATACATACCTCCTTGAAAATTTCATGTCATAAAAGTTTTAGAAATTGCAATATTCTTTTCAAAATAATAATGAACTGAACTGAATTTCTAAAGTTTATAGAAACACAAATTTACTCTTTGCTGGGCTACATCGAGAGTTGAGATTTTATTAGGGGCAATAAATACCAAACAGGCGGTTCTTCAAGTAGAATGGGTGTGTCAGGTACAAATCAACCAAAAATTTTCGGGTAGCTCCATCTAGCGGAATTGCAGTTTCAGTGCAAAGTAGTCTACAACCTTAAGACTGAAATTATTCCATATTGAATTTTTTTCTCTAATCTATCCGTACTCATCCTATATTTCTCAACAATAGAATCAGCTGGTTGGGCTTAAATCAAACACACATTCTGATTACCTATGCATCTCAATATGCATGTGAGTAAATCTAATAGAAAATTCATACTTAGAAATATAAAACCAATATTTCAATTTTTGAGTTAGACAATAAAATCGAATTCAAAATAAACTATGCTTATGTACAAAAATGAATGAAAGATATTTTTTGTTTTAAGAACGTAATTAAATAGGAAATTGATTTTTCGCAATGCATAATTGTGAAATATGTTCGAAATATTCATTCATATAGGCTCTTTCAACATCTCTCCATAATGAATGAATATTTCTAGAACCCTGTCCCAGAACAAATCCATATTTTTCATCTCGAAAAAAAAAACGCCATCGAAATCCACCCCATTCTCAGCCATCTGATTTAGATCAGGAGCGTCATCGTCATCACACAGTGAAATTCTTGAATAAATGAAACTATGTAAAACATTGAAAAAAGCATATCGTTTCCAGTGCCTCTTCAAGTCGTCCATTGTGAACAATTTCTCTGGATCACTTCCTAATCTCTTCAACGTTTCTGATAATTTACTGTGGTAGATTTTGAGCAGCCTATCGGTGTTATTGAAAGAGTCCTTGCCTCCCATATTGTACAGAATACTGCTCATTTCTAGCCCTGGGGACTCAGGTCTGGACAGTTGGAAATCTAGAAAATATACCCGATTTGGTTTGGATTCCTCGGCGGGAAGCTGGAAAAAATAATATCGTATTATTGGTATTTCCGCAATTTATAATAGTCTATAATATATTTTTTCTTCATTCATGCAGAAAGCAAAACTTTATTGAACTATATTTAGTGGAAAAAGAAATTCTTTATTGCACTAGTGCAATAAAGTTTTTATTGCACTCATCTGTCATTCTACTAGAGCTCAAACGACACGGCGGATGGAAATCGTCGACAGTAGCGGAGGGATACGTAGAGGAATCACATGCAAACAAACTGAGTGTTGCAAAACAAATATTTCAGCCTGAAGGAAATAACGATGTACAGTTACCAAGTACTAGTATAGTATAAAGAATCCTTTCCTTATACTATGGTACTAGTACGTTTTCAGCAGTAACAAATCAAGAAGTGGATTTAAAAAGTACTTCACTACGAAATATTCATATTGAAAATTGCACCAATTGTTCATTCACTTTCAACATTGAGGGTAAAAATAAAGTTTGAGTTAAATTGTTCGTAACGTATTAGTTCCTGTTTCAATGCAAATCGATATTAATAATAAAGTATTCAAGTTGCGCTTTTCATTTTCCTACACCTAGTGCCGCATCTTAATAAATCATTTTTTGCTTTTTGCATGAACGTAGAAAAAATGTTGTATGCAACTCGTGCAAAAATTGTTTATTGCACTCGACGTGAAATTGTCGGACGAGGCCGTTAGGCCGAGTTGGACAACACGTCGAGTGTTCACTTTTTGCACTTGTTGCATAAATAACTATAAAACATCTTGTTTATAAGGATACATGTTGATTTTTTATTAGTGAAGAGTTATTCAATAAGAGGTTTCATTTTGAATAATTTATCTGGGCAGCAGTCAATTTTCATTTTTTGACATTTAGTGAGAAAATAATTTGCCAATATATGGCAATATGAAACGACACACGCTTCAACGCATTGAAATAACGGGAGTTTTATTTCGAGGTATATAACTATAAGTTGGCATTACTGTTCATGATGGCGACCGATTTAACAGCTGTCACGTGATTTATTCTCAGTTTGGTTTGGCAATTCATCATGAATAGACTCACGCCTGAACAACGCTTGCAAATAGTGCAATTTTATTTCGAAAATAATGGTTCTGTGCGGAATACGTATCGCGCACTACGTCCATTTTATTTTGTTCAGCGATGAAGCGCACTTCTGGTTGAATGGCTACGTCGACAAACAAAACTGCCGCATTTGGAGTGAAGCTAATCCTCAAGTCTATGTCGAAACACTGTTACATCCAGAAAAACTGAATGTATGGTGCGCTTTATGGGCTGGTGAAATTATTGGTCCGTACTTCTTCAAAAACGATGATGGCCAGAACGTTACAGTCAATGGTGATCGGTATAGAGCCATAATTACTAACTTTTTCATTCCTGAATTGAACAACCATGATGTCCAGGAGCTGTGGTTCCAACAAGACGGCGCAACATGTCACACAGCTCGTGCCACAATCGATTCATTGAAAGACACGTTTGGTGACCGCCTAATTTCAAGTTCTGGACCTGTGAATTGGCCTCCAAGATCTTGTGATTTAACACCTCTAGACTACTTTCTGTGGGGCTATAGTCATTGATCTATGCGGATAAGCCACAAACCCTTGGCCATTTGGAAGACAACATTCGCCGTGTTATTGCCGATATACGGTCACAAATGTTAGAAAAAGTCATCGAAAATTGTACGTCCAGATTGAACTACATCCGAGCCAGCCGTGGCGGTCATATGCCAGAAATCATATTTAAAATGTAATGCCACAAGATTATCTTGCGGAGAAATAAAATTCATGTCAATCGAATAATCCATCGTTGTTTTATTGCAATTTAAAATTCTATAGCCCTAAAAAAAACACCCTTTAGTTTAAAATCACTACAAAATTGGTGAAAATTGTGCAGAAAAAACCCTTGCTATTCACTTTCCGCATGCATATGCGTGAGGAAAGTGAATAGCAGGGCTTTTTTCCGCACGAATTTGGAAAACTAGTACTTTCCAAACGTCAAGGGGTGTGGAAAGTAATACTTTTGAAATGCTAGTAAGAAAACTATTTTAACGCTTTATCTTTCATGTCGAAAAACTGCAAAAAAAACATTGAAGAGAACGATATTATCATGAAGAGAATTGTTAATATTTTTCCTTTTTTTTTCAAGTTTTATCCTCCTATATATTCGATCTGGTGAATGATAGGGAGTCGCGTACTAATACTTTCCACAAATTTACATGAATTGAAAGTTTGTCTACGAAAAGTTTGATCACTCACTTTACTAGCTGAAATAATATAATAAATGTGGAAGCATGCTATGAATAATTTTATAATTGCGGTTTTTGTTAATATGTTCCATTATTATTCATCGGTGACTTTCTCATTTTGGTTTTTCTCTTGGTGCGGTGCGTCATAGTGGATTTCATTCATTCATAGATTATGCCAAGTGAGTAGGACATTTTGGAGTGTGATGTTGGATGTGTCATACTCTTTTATTACTTGCTTTTTTCAGTTAGTATGAGAAATATTCTTGTAAATCGAATTATATAAAACAATAATGATCACTGAAATCACTCACCTCATTTCTAAACAAGTAATTATTACACCAAGTGTCACCGTGACTAATTATCAGCATGTCTTCTTTTTTGAGGTCTCTTCTATACAGCACGTGATCTATTTTATCAATATAACTTTTATAAACATCAACTAAATCACTTCTATTCCTATCGGCCAGTCTTCTCATTACTTCAGAAAATTCTCTTTTGAGATGCCGCGAAAGACCTGATGTTTTATTCAATCTGAATCTGCAATCACGCCAACCACTTATACATTTTGAGAATTCCTCAGGTTTTTGATTCTTGAATGCCATTGTGACCCCATGCCAAATTCCATAATTTTCATACAGGAGCTCAAGGTGTGCTAAAGTCATAGGTTTTCTTCTATTCCACATGTGGAAATTTTGTTTTCTGAGGTTTTCCATGACAAGGCTTTCCTTATGGTGGAATACAACGTTGGGTATGAATGTTGGTAAAACTGTGTTATTCTTGATTTTGGCGAATTCTTCTAGTAATGGAATAACTTTTGTATACATACAAATTTCTCTATTATATAAAGTATCAGCATCCACAAGATTCCTAACATTTTCATTCGTTTTTCCTGTTTTCAGAACGAGGTAATCTATCTTGTTCTTATATTTCACATGAAAAAATATCACATCCCCTAAGAATCCATCTGATCTGGAGGTACCTCCATCGACGTCAAACTCGTAGTCCACGATATTTTTGTTTATCATCATCTGTTGAACTACAACACTGAGCACAGAATCAGTATTTGAGGAACTCATGGTATGAATATGATCAACGAAGTATACCGTGAACTCGTAGAGTCGAGATTAGAATATCATGCCATTACTAAACTACTTTTATATTCACTCGCGTCAAGATTATTAGAAAATTGTTTTGATTATTCATGCCATACGGATACATACTATTTCATTATTTAATCAAACAATATGGACTTGCTTCCGACAACAATACCTATTCAGACGTTATCAAATATCTTAAAAGCCATTATAATATTCAGCTAATTTGTTTTGTCAGAAATATTTTCGCACTTGATGAGCTATTTTTCAGAAGCCAACTATAGTCAATTTTTATATCAGTTTTTCGGCTGTCTTTGTCTACACTCTAGACACCAAAGGAACAAATGAACAAATCAAAAAACCGAAGCTATCTATATATACTAGGTGTGCCATCCCGATATAACCGGGAGTTGTAGAGACCTGAAAATATTCCAGGGACAAAGAATATTCTCTCAAACCTCAACATGCAAATTTTCAACACAAAATTGTGATTAGTTTTCCATAATCGTTTAATAGGACATGACGGTGAATCTTCTTCTTCTTCCTCTTTTATTTAGGTCGTAACCTGTTCTTCTTCACGGTGTCTCTACCGAGGTGGATACCCAGCTCTCCAGCCACCTTTTTCTTGGTCTTCCTACGTATCTCCTTCCAGTGGGTTTTCGATCTCGTGCTATCTTTATAAGTCTTTCATAGCCCGCTCTACCAACATGATCATTCCATTCTCTGCGTCTCTTCCTGACGAATTTCCCGATGTCTACCACTCCACATTCTTCCCTTATCGCCGAGTTCCTTATGCGATCTTTTCTGGTTTTTCCAACTATACAGGGTGTCCGGGGAATAACTGTACATACTCTTACCAGAGACAGAGTTGGACTAGCTGATTACTGATTGACTGTAAAAAATTAATTTCTGGATTTCCCTAGAAAGATACAGGGTGATTTTCCAACTTCATGAAAATACTTAGACCATCATAAAATCCAAACTTATTGACGAATAGTATTGAAACTTGGGAGATTATTGGTACATGCTAAGGTAGAGTCAGAACGATATCAATTATTTCATTATTCCAGGGCCGGACTCATTAATCTTCATTTAAAGTGTTCAGGGTAAAAAAAACACTTTTTATTTCGAATTACAAAAAATTGATTCGCTTTTTAGAAAGAAGCTAAATTATGCTTCAATTTGCGGTATCGCTTAAAGTTGTCACATCAACAATTATTTTTTTATGAATTTTTGAATTTGGATAATGTTCGAAAATTTAAATTTATTTACCTGAACAGGATTTGTCATCTTGCGGTGTTCGAAAATAAATAATAGATTTTCTTAAAAAAGTCACTGAAGGTGAGGAAGACTATAATAATTTATTGATATACTGGGTGGCCACCCCAGAAGTACTCTGAGAAAGAGGAGATATGCTTTTCAGTATGGGAGAATGTTACAAAATATCTTACTAGATTCAAAGATTCAAGATCAAAAATGCACAAAAATAAAATTTCCTTCAAGATAAAATATGAATTCCTATAAAATATTCTGTGATAAACTTCAAACATTTTGACAACTGAAATTTGAGATTGTTGTTTGTTGCTTGTGCTTTGATTATTATAAAATAGTGGAATTACCAAAATGGCCAATTTCACAAATAGAGAATATGCTGATATGATGTTCGTGTATGGTAAATGTGAGGGAAATAGTCGAGCTGCTGTGAGAGAGTATCGTCTGAGATTTCCGTCGCGCAGAATTCCCAATCACCAAACATTTTCTGTAGTATTTAGTTGTATAGCGCAATATGGTAGAGTGCCAGATAGGAAGAAGGATCGCCAAAGGAATCTAGAAAGAAGTGATGAAGTACTCCAATTAATTCAAGCACAACCTTCAACTAGTATAAGGAGAGTAAGTGCACAATTACATTTGCCGAAGCATAAGGTGCACAGAATAATCAAAGAGGAAAATATGTACCCGTACCACATACAACAGGTACAACGATTGGAACCTGGCGATAATGTCTTAAGCCTGAATTTTGCACATTGGATAGCAAATCACAGAGTCACTTTGTACAGAACAATATTCAGTGATGAGGCTCAATTCACCAGAGACGGTGTGTTCAATATTCATAACTCGCATATTTGGGCCGAAAATAATCCACACAGTATAAGACTGAGAAATTCACAACATAAATTTTCAGTAAATGTTTGGTGTGCTGTGATAAACAAACATTTGATTGGGCCTCATTTTTTTGACGGTCGCCTTACAAGTGCGATTTATCTAGAGATCTTACAAAATATTTTACCCGGCATGCTACAGGGAATAAATATTAGAGGAATTTATTTCCAGCATGATGGAGCTGGACCTCATTTTGGTTTGGAAGTGAGAAGTTACCTCGACAATACCTATCCAAATAGGTGGATAGGTCGAGGAGGACCTATTCCATGGCCTCCTCGATCTCCAGATTTCAACCCGCTAGATTATTTTTTATGGGGAAAATTGAAGGATATGGTATATTCTGCAGAAATCCAGTCAAGAGAACAACTGATGAACAGAATTATCAACTGTTGCGATATTTTAAGAAATAATGGCGATATGATTCGCAAGGCTGTATCCAATTTGAACATTCGGCAAGAGAAATGTATACAAGCTAATGGTTTTCATTTCGAACCACTTCTGAAATAACGTTAACTCTGCAATTCATTCGTTCCTATTTTCGTTTTTATTAGGTACTCTTCAATGTATTTTAGTTTGTTTCATTTGTTATTGTTTCGTTATCGAATGTGCTTATTAAAGCTCTGAACTTTTTTGAAAATTTTTTACTAATACTTTCGTATTTTATATTCAAACATGAGATTTTCAGTTCTCTTCATGGTGAAAAATTCAATTTTTCGAACTTTATCCAAATTCAAAAATTCATAAAAAAATAATTGTTGATGTGACAACTTTAAGCGATACCGCAAATTGAAGCATAATTTAGCTTCTTTCTGAAAAGCGAATCAATTATTTGTAATTCGAAATACAAAGTGTTTTTTTTACCCTGAACACTCTAAATGAAGATTAATGAGTCCGGCCCTGGAATAATGAAATAATTGATATCGTTCTGACTCGACCTTAGCATGTACCAATAATCTCCCAAGTTTCAATACTATTCGTCAATAAGTTTGGATTTTATGATGGTCTAAGTATTTCCATGAAGTTGGAAAATCACCCTGTATCTTTCTAGGGAAATCCAGAAATTATTTTTTTACAGTCAATCAGTAATCAGCTAGTCCAACTCTATCTCTGGTAAGAGTAGGTACAGTTATTCCCCGGACACCCTGTATTCCCCAGTGTACTCATTTCGGCCGTACGTAATAGTTGTTCAGTCCTACTCGTGTCAGCTCGTGTCTCCGATGAATCACCCGAAATTATTTCCGAGAAAAAGGGAGCAGAACATCTGGGAGTTATACTGGATGAAAGAATGAATTTTAACAAACACACACATAGAAGAAAAAGGCAAGACAATTGCACGGTAGACTGTACCCGCTGCTCAACCCTAAAAGTAAACTTTCTTTAGAAAACAAGCTAAAGATAATAAAAAAAGTGCTAATACCAAGCATTAGGTATGCAGGAGTTACATGGCGCCCCATGGTATATAACCAATCAACAAATCAGAGAAGAACTGAAAATTTAAATTATTGAGGAAATAGTCAACAAACAAACAAAGAAGACAAAAGAGACGCTAAAAAAGCATGAAAATAAGGAATTAAGAAAGATACTACAAATCAAAATAAGAATGACAGATAAGAGGAAATACCTCTTTCAAAGAACTAAATAAAAGAAAAAAGTGACATGAAGTAGGGAGGAAAGTCTCCCAACAGTAGAAAATAGAAGAAATTAAATAAGAAAGGAAACTGACAGATTGAAGACACGAAAACCTTTGTGGATTAATACCTTCATTCAATCTAATGAAAGTGACAAGGAAATTTGGCGTTCGGAATGGAGTTCTTGTAATGTCTCCAACAAAAGTCTAATCGTTGATCCTTCAAATGAAGTTCTAGGTTTCAATCTTTCTGGGAAAAGGGGAATTTTCCAAGGAGATTCATTGAGTCCCTTATGGTTCTGCTTGTCGCTGAACCCCCTTTCTAAACAACTGAATGCTACTGAAAAACGTTTTAATGTCAAAGGCAATAGAAATACTATTGCACTCAATCATTTGCTATACATGGATGACCTAAAACTTATAAGAGGCGACAAAATCCACTTGCAAATTGTGGTCAAACTGGTGGAAATTTTTTCGAAAGACGAGGTGTTGAAATTCGGACTGGACAAGTGTCGTACTGTTAGCGTAGTGCGAGGAAAAATCCAAGATGAACCGATCGCTCTTTCCAATGGACAGGAAATAGAAGCAATGAAATCGGACGATCTTTATAAATATCTAGGAATGAAACAAAACCGACCAATAAACTATCAAAGAATGAAGTAAGACTTAACAACTGAGTTCATCAGGAGAATCAACAAAATTTTAAAACATCTGAATAATCCGGGAGATGCTATGTTAAACTTTCAGGATTCTGTTTCACAATATTTACTTTAATTGCAAAAAAATTGCTCCTAATGTACCAATTGTTTTCGTTTTTTCATTTGAATGTATTATCGAACCTATTCAATAAAATCTGCTCTAATTACAAAGCATACATCTCCCACGTCATATGTCCAAATTAACCTGATACTTTTTCGATGTTTGATATTAGCACGTGTATTGAACCAATATTATTCTTATCATAATGCGACAATTATGTATTTGGATATGTCTGAGAAAAATCGGAAACATTACGTTTAATGCAAACAAGAGTGATATGCATATTTGTCATTCTTACATAATGAATTAAACAGGACTCGGATCTTACACTATTTTGAAATATGGTGAAATTACTTGGTTTACAGCGGAAGCACTCGATAATAATAGTAATGTTTATTGCAGCCAATAAACAATTAAAACTTGAAAATATTTTCAATGGATTCTGTGATATAGCTTATAATTTAGGTAGAAGTCCTGAGCAAAGCAAGAGTCAATAAATACAAAAAAATTTCGATGGAAAATTGTATACAGTCCATTCAGGAATTATTGACATCCCGGGTGGCTTTGGAAAATCGAAATTAAGTTGGTACTGGCTCATTCAGTAACATTTTGAATTGCAGATTTCGGGTTGGCATTGGAAATGTCATCGACAGGAGGTTAGATTTCAGTTTGTTATTGGTTTTGATCGAAGAAATTTTGAAACTTAAAAGTTGTATCAATTTCAAACACACATTGATTAGTTTATTCGAGTATTTCTCACAGTACTGTTTGAAAAAAGAAGAAGGCAAGTCATTACAACCTGGATTATTAGTGGAAGAAAACCTGTGCAATACGATTTCACCTTCAAAGAATTATTGAATGATTTGATTGTTACCAAAAGCCGAGCCAAAAGCAACCAATATATCAGCCTGGATGAAATTTGACCAAAAAGCATGTGGATTTTAATCAATCAAAGACAACATTACATAAACTTGATTGGTTACAAGTTCAAAACAGTTAATAAAAGGAAAATTCTTATTGATAAACAGAAAAATAAAATAAGTTGAGTACGATTTTATGGTGAATACAAAGAATATTTGCAACAAAATGTGAAATTCATTTATCTGGAGGAAACTTGGTTATTTGAAAATGCCAGCATTATTCAACAGTGGACTCTAGAAAGAAAACAAAATGTCTTTCAAGTATATTCATGGTAAAAGTAGAAGGAGCACTATTTTGAATGCTGGATATTTGGATTTTTACCTGGATATTTTGTTTTGACAGTGGTGATCATGAGGATTATATAAATCTATGAAGAGAGAATTATTTCACAATTGGATTGCTAAACAAAGTCTTGGCATTGCATCTATAGTTTATTTATATTCTATATTGAAATTAAGTATTGTAATATCTGTTTTTTGTTCTTCAATGAATAATCCAAAAATCTTATGAATTTCAATTGCTTTATAGAATTTGTACTGAGTATTTAATCGAAAAATATATTCAGAAGAGTAACTTCAAGAATTTCTTCACCTCTTACCCACTTGAAGATAATAATAGAATGCAATAAAATTTTAAAACTGACAAATTAAAAATAATTTCATGCGAAAATGCTTTTAGTGAGTGAGTTAAAGCTGTTATGGGCTAAATAATTTATGTAATTTAATAGAAACTAGTATAAAACCATTTCAATAAAAAACAGAAAACTCGAGTACAAATAGTACCTATATTTTTCATACAAGTTTAATCAATCATTCATGTCATGAACAGTTTCAATAAATAGTGACTTTAGAAAGTAATTTACACATCGGCTGATGAATTGGTTCCAATTTTGAAAGTTACAGTACAACTGTGATGTCAAAATTTTTCATATACTAAATGGATTCTTTGAATTTTATTTCTGTCTTATTATGATATGGCTCTTCCATTCACTAAGCTACACTATTTAAATTTATCAACCAGTTTTTTCTGTTTTCTTCACCAGTTTAGACACCATAGTTAAAATGATCCATAAGAGTTATTTGATAAGAATTTTGCAAGCAGGTTGGTATCCAGTGTCCATCAGTAATGCAACAATTTTTGAAGAGCCTTTGGTGAAAAGGAATATGCATATTTTTATGATCTTCAATGAGATCTTTCATGGGCGACTCTTAAATGAATAAATACTCTTCATTGGATTTCCTTGAAATGAGATAGCACTTCACTATATTTTTACGTTATATTATCTGAATTTCAATTTATGAAATCATGACTGTATGCGTCCCTTCGTAGTACCCTTTCGGATACAAAAATGATGAAAATATTTTAAACTGGTTATTTCTATGATGAATCATAGCAATTTTTAGTGATATTTTTGTAACCAGAAATAAAGCCGCGACTAGACGTTCATGGCCTACTTCGATGTCAATAATTCCTGAATAGACTGTATATTAATATCATCATGTAATAACCGTTATTCAGACAAATATTTCTATGGTCCTCTTGATGCCAATGCTTTGATAGAATGCAAGAACTCTCTGCAAAACGTCTCTCCAATCCTTGCTTGTATTTCAACTTTCAACTTATTTATATCGACTACAGTAAATTGACAATTCGAGGATATCGGGTGAGGTAGTCAAACTCTATAAGACCTATCTCATTTATTGTACCATCCTAGCTTTCGGTCATCATTATGACCATCCTCAGGGAGCTTTGATATACATTCAGTAAGACAAAAACAACAACAAACATGACTTAAAACACTCACATCAATTCGAGATGTTGAGGAGTTAATAGTTAAAAATGCTTCAATGGTCTGATTATTAATCTGGAAACTACGATTTTTCATTCAGTATTCTTCATTCAGTATGCTTGTATTTCTTAGAATGAAGTGCATCTTTGAAGTGATTTTTGCAATTCTGTGAGTTTTCGTGTTATTCAATAATAAAAGGATTGTCAGTCCGATGGAAGCAAATGGACCTTTTTCATTGAATAAACCACTCGGAAGATAATATAGACATCCAGTGCTGGTGGACTAATATTAAAAATCACATGTGTGAGTCTCGTTTTTTATAATTGTGTATTGAACAGTTCTTTTGGGTAATAGATTAGTGGACGCGACATGTCAACGGAACAGTCGTGCAAATATTCTCGAAATGAATGATTTTTCCTAGTTGACATGGGTAATGTAGCACAATCGAAGTTAGTTATGTGTGGAGATCGACTGGTGTCAACGAAAGAGTTGTGAAACTATTCACGAAACGGATGATTACAACGTAAAATGGGATATATAACATGTTCGTGGTATTGAAGCGACCATAGTGGAAGAAGACAAGCGTTATTTTCGATTTTTTTTTTGTACTGAATGGTGCTGTATTAGGTTTGTGATACTTTGTAACATCGATGTTTTTATTGTTACATACGAAATGGGGATATATTTCCCAAAACATGTTTCAACGGATGAATTAAATTTTAAGTACATGTACTGAATATCACACAATTCATTTAAATGCTAGGCCAGCACCTATGTCATACATTTTTTGGGTTTCACAGGAATACTCGAAAATTGGAAAAACAACTCATCCCAGCACATCTTTATTTCGATTTTTGTTATGAAAATATGTGAAAAATTATGCTGCACTAATGAGAAGTTTCCCCTGACATTTCCGTAAAAAAAATTCAAGAAAATAAGTCCTGCACTTCAAATACTTTTGCTACATTTGTGCAGTTGCCTTGGTCTGGTCAGATTTTCAGAAATAACTCTCTACTTTTTCTTCAAAGAATGGAAATCAGTTATCAGCTAATTATAAACTATACAGAGTTTCAACCGAAGATTCCTGAGGTCAAAAGAAAAACCTTTTTCCTTTACTATTTTTTCCGATTCGTAGTATACCGGATTTTGATGGGATTTTATGTTCAGAAAAGATTCATCATATCAGTAAAAACCATATTCCGAAAATCATTTCGTCTGATTCCATTCCATTTGCTAGATATAACTGAAAGTAATATTTTTTTATGAATTTCCAACAGCCCATATCTTTTCAACAGATCCGATTTGGAAAAAAAGGAAAAGGAAGAAAGTAGGTATTTCCTTTGAGGGCAGGAATTGCGAACTGCAAAATTCTAATTTAATTCTACTGATATGTTTATTGATCACCCTGTATGACGGCGTCAATAATGGTTTCTGAATTTTCTCTATGAATGGATTATTTGCGGTTACAAATTCGGGAAAGAATCATAAAGTGGACGTACAGGGTGATCCAATATTTCCGAAAATAGAAAAAGTCCGGATCTGATTTGTTAGCGATTTCAGAAATATTGAGGGAGGGCGATAATAGAGTGAGTACACTTCAAAATTTGAAATTATTCGGTCGATTAGTTAATGAACTGTGAAATTTCACTTATAACATTAACATCACCCTGTATATAGCAAACAGCGATCTTGATACGAGTCCTCCATGATGACCTTTATTTATGTATCCATTTGTCGCATTCTTCCTGGGTTACCCTGTATATATACAGCTAATATAGTTAGGCTTTAACCTAATAGCCTATAATAGTTAGGCTTTAACCTTACTATACAGGGTCTTTCACGAGGAACCTCACCCATATTTATACGGGAAACTACTGAACGTATTTTCATGAAATTCAGCACTTATAAGTGTTTTCACGATGCTGATGAAATCTAAAATATTTTCAAGGCATGAGCACCTCCGGTTTTTCCGGAAATGACGTCAACTTCCGTTTTTCAAATTAGAACACCATTTTTTTATTGCAGAAATAGATTCCTTAGAAAATTTCAAGTTATTTTGATGTAACATTTTTCAGTTTTGGTTGGAAAATTCTCTCTGAGCGGGAAAATTCGAAAAAAAATCTAAAATAGAGCTCCGCTGAAACAAGAATAACATCGAAGTTTTTGGTCGGAAAATTTTCATTTTTGGGATTTTTCAAGATGTAAGATTGATGTATCTACTTTGAAAATCGAAATCGCGATTCATGATACAGGGGGTGAAAAAATCGCTTTCAAAGTTAGGGATGACAAAATCGTGAAAAATCAATTTTTTCAAATTGGAACCCCATTTTTTTATGGCAGATATTGAATCTACGTTAAAAAATAATGTGAGTGTATGCATCACACCCTCGCCCTAAAGTGGATATTTTCTGAGTTATTCACAAAAAACTGTTTTTCGTCTTGAATTTTCAGCTATTTCTTTTCCCTTCACGCCAAAAAGATGAAATTTTCAGGAACTGTTACTTAAACCATGTTTTAGATTTTTCACCCCTTCTTGAAACCGACTTCAAGTTACTATTAAGAGAACCATGGCAAACTCTCGAAGTTATAACTAGAGAAGATGCTCAAAGTTTTGACCGTTAATTTCTAGACATTTATTTATACGTCTCAGGAATGCTTCGTGCGTTGCTCTTCTTATTTCATCGGGAGGAAGAGATCTGCAAAGTGTTTAAAAACCAAATTGGGTTTCAAAACTATGAATCTAAAAATCTAAACAAACCTGAACGCATTTCTGACTCGTTCTATGCAGTCCTCTTTATCAGTCAGGGGAGTTGAGTAGACAATATTTTTTATCCTACCCCAAACATAATAGTCTAAAGGAGTTAAATCGGGAGAACGTGGTGGCCAAAGGTGTGGACCATTGTTCGCCAAACATCGATCTTCAAATAGCCTGTAGAGGATATTTGACACATTGAGTGAATTGTGTGGAGGCGCGCCATCTTGTTGATACCATAAGTCATTATGGTTCTGTACTAGCGGCTCAATTATTTGAGTCATATGTCAGAATATCTATCTCCTAAGGGAGAACATTCTTTAAATAATGCAAACATGTGTAGTGTTCTATCTTACCAGTTAAAGTCCCATCATAAATGTGAACATCGAGAATTCCATTATTTTTGATGGCGCAAAAAACATTGAAACTCCAGGTCTCTTGAAAGTTCCATTGTCTGAAGTGGTGGTTGTTCTCTTCATCCCAATAATGACTGTTATGCCTATTGAAAGAACCATTCTTTGTGAATTTAGATTCATCTGTCCAAATTATACAGTCCAAAAAGTTTTCATTCTCTTGAAATCGAATCATCATAGCTTCGCAAAACACTGTTCTCCTGACGAAATCAGTTTCCTTCAAATGCTGTACCCTATTGAATTTATATGGGTGCATTTTATGTTTTTTAATATTCTCCAAACACTCGATTGAGATAATCCCAGATCAATCTCGGCATCTTTGAGAGAATTTTGAGGATTCACACGAAAATATGCAAGAACTGTAATTTCGTTGTTCTCATCTTCTACTACACTTTTTTCTCTGTGTATAGTTTTCTTAACGAAAGATCCGACATTTCTCAAGTTTGTCATGGTTCTGTTAATGGTATCTCTCGTTGGTCTGGGTCGGTCAGGAAACCTCTCAATGAACAGTCGAATCGTTCTATCTACAACTTTATTACATTCTCCATGAAGTAGAATGAGATTTAAATAATCTTCATTGGTAAAATTAGGCATAGTGATCGATTTTATAACTTAATACGAATTATCACCAAATTAATAGTAAACACAAAATGCTACTGAATAAAGAGGAATTTGGCAGATGTCATTGAAAAAAAAGAATGTAAAAAATGGTAAGTTTTTGCATATGGTTCATAAGGAATTATTTATTTATCACTGGAGAGAAAACCGATGGCCGATTAGTTGAAATAAAGAGGTTTCCGATACAAATTCGAATCAAAATTCGCCATCTATTTAGGAACAACCTGTAACTTTTTTCTCTTGCATATTAGGGTTGTAAAATCTAAAACATGGTTTAAGTAACAGTTCCTGAAAATTTCATCTTTTTGGCGTGAAGGGAAAAGAAATAGCTGAAAATTCAAGACGAAAAACAGTTTTTTGTGAATAACTCAGAAAATATCCACTTTAGGGCGAGGGTGTGATGCATACACTCACATTATTTTTTAACGTAGATCCAATATCTGCCATAAAAAAATGGGGTTCTAATTTGAAAAAATTGATTTTTCACGATTTTGTCATCCCTAACTTTGAAAGCGATTTTTCACCCCCTGTATCATGAATCGCGATTTCGATTTTTAAAGTAGATACATCAATCTTACATGTTGAAAAATCCCAAAAATGAAAATTTTCCGACCAAAAACCTCGAAGTTATTCTTGTTTCAGCGGAGCTCTATTTTAGATTTTTTTTTCGAATTTTCCCGCTCAGAGAGAATTTTCCAACCAAAACTGAAAAATGTTACATCAAAATAACTTGCAATTTTCTAAGGAATCTATTTCTGCAATAAAAAAATGGTGTTCTAATTTGAAAAACGGAAGTTGACGTCATTTCTGGAAAAACCGGAGGTGCTCATGCCTTGAAAATATTTTAGATTTCATCAGCATCGTGAAATACTTATAAGTGCTGAATTTAATGAAAATACGTTCAGTAGTTTCCCGTATAAATATGGGTGAGGTTCCTCGTGAAAGACCCTGTATAAAACAATTCTCAGTCAAAATTTTTGTGAACATATTAACGTCATGAGAAAACCAAAAATGGATATTCCTTGGATAAAAAAATTGCTATGAACATAGAGCCACAAACGTTTTGTGATTTATCAACAAAAATCACATGTTCAGAAATTCGGAATGAAAAATAATTCGTTCATAAACGACAGGCCGGAACACCGACAAAGTTAATTCCCATCAAAAAGGAGCCGTATCAAAGTCATAAATATCCAGATTGACACTGAAAGACACATGCAGTCATTAGGGCTGGTCGGCTTCTCTTTGTGCCGACATAGAAACAACATGAGTGTGCCAAATAGGTTCTTGGAATAAGAATATACGGCATACAGTTCCTGTGAATTATAAGAAAGTGAAATCAACGATGGCCATGCACTAGACAGAAGAAGTATTTTTCCTCTAGTTCATCATTTTTTGATCACCTTTCCTTAGCCTCATTCATGTTGTCTTGACGAAAAAAGAATTTGTGTTAAAAGCTTTACTATTAAGAGGGAACACCAGCAGGTCCAGGTGGCTGCTCAGTCCAAAACGAAAATAGAGATATACAATATGTTACAGATTTACCGATTTTTATGGGGTTTTCACAATTCCTTGAACTATAATCTACATTGTGAAAAGTAAATATATATTTTCAATTTGTTTTCGTTTTTCGCGAAAACATAGATGATATGTACAATGTACAAAGCACTAATATATTTTTAAAAATTTTATGAAAAGACCTACCGAAAATGATCACAAAAGAGGTAAAATATAATTTGTGTTAAAAAATAATCGACCGTCGCACAGTGCTGTCCTCTATTTATTTGCTTCGAGAAAAAAGAAGATAAGGTGAATGTATAACTTCATACTTCATACGTCCTACAAAGTTTGGTCATTGCAGGAGCGCCAGAGGGGGAAAGAATGGGTACCAAAGTTTGACTTATACGCGGAAAGCCACATGGTGGTTATTCCTCTCAACATTCACCACCGAAACACGAGTTGACAACCACGCAGATCAAAAGAAACTGATTATTAGTGCCTATGGTGGGATCCTACTAATTTATTATCAATTGATACGTTAACAATCGGTTACCCTCCCTACCCCTCACCTCAGTAACTATGGCGGAAACTAAAATGAGAGGAAGGGAGGGGTACCGATTGTTAACGTCAAATTGATAATGAATTAGTAGGATCCAAACTCTGATTACGAATTCATAAAAAAAAAGCTGTTTGAACTATGTATTTTTTTTTTCGAGGAAAACAGCCCACAAGAAGCAGAGCCACAAAAAAAGTCACGTAAAACTCCAACCGACCGTGAGTGTGATTTCCCTCACAGTAGTCGACTTTTCATATTTTTATCATGTGATATTTTCGATATTAAGCTTGTTGGCATTCTCTTTGATGGGCGTTACCGACTGCTGCTGGATTTTTGCGGCGGCTTCTTTGATGTTTCCGATGTGATTTTTATTTTAATATTCTATTGAGATTCGAGATTCATACAGGTTGTTAGTGAATAAGTGCGACAAACTTTAGAAGGTGTTTCGGCATGAAAAAATAATAATATTGTCCTATTCAACTTTTGTCTGCAAATGCTTCGATATGCGAATGAAATTTGTTGGGTTTCAAGAGAAAGTTATTACGCATTTTCTGACATGCAACTAAGAATTTTATGTTCATCGTTTGCGCGGATACGGGTAATGATCTCAATTTTTTTTGAGGAGAAAATGGTTCGCCACTGAGATATTTCAAACTTACAATCAATTTTGAAGTCTTTGTTTAATTCGCGACAAAAAATCTCTCCTGGCTTTTTTCCTATCGGGCGCTATTTTTATGCCAATGAATAAAACATCTTAACGTGTATTTGTCGTTACTTCAACACAGTTTGTAGTAGCGACGCTAGTAGGCTAATGTTTTATTTATCTGCATAAAAATTCAAATTCTTTCAAATTCTTGCACCCAATATGAATAAAAAGGCATGAGAGATTTTTTGTCATGACATGAAAGAAGAATTCAAAAATGATTATTCGTTTGAAATATCTCAGTGGTGAACCATTTATTGTTTTTTTTTTTTAAATTGAGACTCCCCGTATCTCGGAAAACGAAGCATTTGAGGACAAAAGTTATAATGTCATTATTTTAATTTTTTCATGCAGAATCACCTCCTGAAGTTTGTCGGACTTATTCACTAACACAATGTGTTTCAGTCCATGATATAATTAATTCATATTTTCATAGTTGAATTTGTGAGAATAGAGGGTATTCCAGAATAGTACTGATATATTCTGACTCGTTCTCTTTATATTCCTATTTGGGTGTATGAGATATTCACCTCTAAAATGAAAAAATGGATTGATTTTTGTTAATTACCTTATTGAAAAGTTGCCGTCCACATGCAATGGTCTGGTGGCTAGTATATCACCGATTCAGGTTGAACTAATTAATTGATTTGAGATTTTCTATGACCAATCTTATTAGTCAATAACATTACAATAAATGATAGTAGATAAAATGAACGATGTACCTCATTTCTTCTTCTTTTTCTTCCTCTTACGTTTGGAGTAAGGTCCTGACAGAAATATATGAAAAACATTTTTCTCACCACTTATATTGATTAATTTAGAACGATAGGGTACCACAACATTTAAGAAAAATATGTTTTCAATTTTTTTATGATGCAAGTTGTAAATGTTTTAATTTAAAAGGTGCTTGATTTTTATGGTTTTAAGGTAGATGTCGATGAAGAAAGATTATTCCACTGAATAATTTTTGGAGATTCACATCTAACCTACATAGGGAGCAGATCATATATAGCAATATAGTGTAGAAACTGCAACTATGATTCTATTTACATAACATAAGGTATATTAGCAGTAGATGAAAATATGGACCTGCAGTGTTTGAATTCTAGTTTATTCATTTGGCTGATTCAGAGCGATTCAAAATTTCAGCGTGGAATTCGAAGAATTTTAACTACTTTACCAAATTCAGAGTTAATGTTATTATTTTCAAGATTTCACTGAGTTTCTTCACATACAAGTTCGAAAACTGAAAAGCAGCTTTGTTATTGTTTCACTATGAATTATTAGAATAAAATTGCAGAATTGTTGTGGGCATAATTTATTATTTAATAAATAATATTATTAAAATATTATTATAAATGTATAGGATAACTCATACAGATAGAGATAAGTCAACATTTGCTCAAGGCAATCTAGAAATTAATAACTAAAAACAATTAAATATTTTTTTAATTTAACCAAGACACGAGGGAAAAGTATACAGGAAAATAATGAAGAGTATTATAACATTTAGCTTTTTGGAGATCAAATAATCAGTTATTCAATGGTTTCTAATTACTTCGTTACAAATATTCGAAAATGCCTACCTTATTCGTATTATTTTATCAACTAAATTTTTTTTTCTCAGAAATGCAGCGACACGAGAGTCAGTGACAAGAGGATATTTTACACATTCGCAAGAACCTTACCACCGTCCAGCAAAGTATCCAAGAGTGTGGTTGCTCTTCTGAGAGCTTTCGATTGGCACCGATTCGTCGTTGTTTCAGGAGAGCATCCTGCTTCCGGAAGTGAAGTGAAAGAAGCCATAGAGGTGAGATTAATATTTCATGTAGGTAAAAAGAATTAGTCCTGGAATTTCTAAAAAAAATTTTATTATAATATTTATATTATATTTAATCGCAAGGGATTGAATATGATATGTTGATTTTATCGATATTCATATTATAAACTTCAAGCGTGCTGTTAACAAGTTTCATCAAGAAACTAAAAATTTCAAAGTCGAAAACAATAAAATAGTGACATTTTTTACGAGTAATAAAGTCTTCAGATTTTCTAAGCACAGCATGTATGGATTCTAATAAGAATTAATTTCAGACCAAATTTGGTAAATTGATTGTATATATTTCATTGATATTTGTTATTTTTACAGGAACTCTCAAGTTACTATGGACTTATTGTGACAGATACCAAGCAGTACACAAATTATATACCCAGATATATTGAACAAATGGATAATATTGTATCTGATACTTTTGAGCGAACAAGAAGTAAGTGAAAAAAAATTTTGGGAAATCACTAGTACCGAACAATCTGTATACTACAGATCCATTTTACATATACCGTTCGAAAGACAAACTCATTTATAATGCATATTTGGCCAAAATGAAATTTCAGTATATTGCACCATAACTTTGTTACCTATATTAAATATCTGACTTTCCAATATTGGTGAAATTCTAAATAAAATTTTGTATTGAGGATTGACATCTTTCGTTTAATGCAAAAACCGAAAAAAAATCTAAAAACCTGATGAAGTGCCAATTGAAAAACGAAAATGGGGCACTCCCAAAAAAATGTAACTTATTTTAAGAAATTAGATTCCTTTCTCTTACCTTACTAATATAGCATACCGCACGATTTTGGCAGAGCTCTGTAGATCCCCACCAGTGTGTCTTCAGCTTATATGTTTGTCATTTTATTCATCTTTCAGGATAATCAGTTAGTTCGAAAGTCGAATGTTGGCCAAATTGGGGAAACTAGCACCTAGAGAGCTGGTTCTGGTAAAAGTAAAACAACCAAATAACACATTCGAATTCATTATATTATATGGATATAGATCACATAAAAGTCCCACCTTCGGTATATCTCTTGGTTCATATTTATTAATTTGTTGGGGAAAATCATCAATATAGTTGTACTAAGAAGGAACACCACCACGTGACTGCTCAGTTCAAAACGAAATTGGAGATATTTCTTGTTACAAATCATCGATTTTTATGGGGTATTCGTTCGAACAATAATTTACATTGTAGTATTTTCAATATTCAAATATTGACACGTGTTTATGTTCCCTCTCAATCAAAAAAAAGATGAAAAAAGTAATCCGAAATAATCCATTATTATGGTTGGTGTAAACACTGCAAGGCTGAGCGCTATCAAACGAATTTATCTTCTTCTTCTTCCTTATATTTCTTTAGCAAATTACTTGTTTTACTTTACTTCCTCGCACGTTCTCCCTCCCCGATTTGGGAGTTTTTTTCCACCTAGTTCACTGGCCTCCAATATTCGACTTGTTTTCTTGGTTGTAGTGAGAAAGGGTGTAATTGCCGATTTGAAGATTTTAGACTTGACTACTTCAATTCCTTATTATAAATATCAAAAATTTTACAACATTGTGTCCTTTTCCCTGCACAATATAATATACGAGGGTGAATCAAATATAAACGAGACTTTTTTTTCATATTTATTTTTATTTAGAACGCAAAAAAGAATATAGTCTATTTTTCTACAAAATCCCCTTTTTTGGAAACACATTTTTTCCAGCGGATAGGTAGCTTTCAAATCCCTTCCAGGTATAGAAAGATGCAGGTCGTGTCTGCAGCTAGGCTCATTACTATCGAATCTTTTGCCTCCCAAAGCTTCCTTGAGAGGACCAAACATGAAAGTCACAGGGGGACAGGTCTGGACTGTTAGGAGGGTGTTCCAATGTTTCCCACCCCAGTTGCTCCAATTTTTCCCTAGTTAAGGCTGCTGTATGGGGGCGAGCATTGTCATGGAGAAGAACCACTTCCCTGATCGTTAGGTCTCGTCTTTTGCTGCGATATGCAAATCGGACCTCACTCAAAACGTCGCAGTAGTAGGTCGCATTAATTGTTCTGCGTTCGTGCAAAAAATCGAGATACAGCAATCCACGCTGGTCAAAAAAAAAACGGTAACCAAAACCTTGTCAGTCAACCAACGTGACTTGGCTTTCACCAGTCCAGGTTCTCCTTGTTTTCTCCACTCCATACACGCTTGTTTAGACTCTTGGGTGTAGTGGTGCACCCATGTTTCATCACAGGTGATAATGTGAGTGAGAAATTGGTCTCCTTGCTCCTGAAATCGTGCAAGAAGACGCTCACACACCTGAAGAACTTGATTACAACAGGTTGCGCAATTGACGGAGGTATCTCTTGCTGCGAAACCGTCACGTTGGACACTGGGAGGGTAGTGGTGGTAAGCCCACGTGTTTTTCTTACTGCTGACAAACCTACCCAACAACAAACAAACGTTCTCCCTCCACTATCGTGCCTGACAGGCGAAAAGTCTCGTTTATATTTGATTCACCCTCGTATCTTAATGATATATTCGTTTTTTTTTCTCTTAGAATACAATCTCAATTCGGAAAATGATAAAATATCAATAACCAACTGAAAAAAATTCAAAAGAACCAAAACTACAAATTGAATGAACGGTTAACGAATTGAATAACTAAATTAACATAAAGACAGACGTACAGTTCGGAATTTTTGTATTTAATTATACAATTGTTCCTCATCATTGCCTTATAATCGAAAAAATTACTGAATTTATCAACTTACAACTTGTCTTATCTACAAAAATTTGCGATTGGGGAATTTCAAACGAACTGGTTGCACAGCACAACCTGGTAGTCAAATTTCCAGCTTACATATGTAGGATTTCACATATGCCTACTTATGCGTTTCGTCCCTGGCACACACACCGGACTCATCAGTGTGACTTTGGTATATTTGTTTGTGCCGTGTCACAGACGCTTGGGGAATTTATTATTATCGGGAACCGCCGGGACTCGAACCCGGCACCTTGTCGTATCTCGGTGAGTGAGTCTACACTCTTAACCTCTAGGCCACCGAGTGCTGTGTTTATTGTTGCTATGTGGAGCTTTATGAGAAGCCGCCACACATATATGTCATATGATCATGCGTTTTGTCTTTGATATTGATGTTAATACAATCATTTTAGGATCACTTTGAGTTTGCTGTTTATTACATAGGTTTTTCAAGTAATTTACCCAAGTTTCTTTTGATATACAGATTCGATTCCTATTGATCAATTAATAAGTCTCTTGTCTCCGGTTCCTTATAAGCCGCCATTTTGGAGTACACAAAATTTGACTTCATAAACAAGCAGAATATCATTAAAGGGAAATATCACAAAAAACTGCAAACAAAACTCCCAATCTTATGATCCTACCCATATTCATTTCATTATTTTACAACCGATTCAGTAATGATCGAACAGGAATATTTTCAATTATACAGAAAACAACATTTCGAAAGATTATAACACTGATTGTTACCGAAATCTTTTAACAAATTTTGTTGAGTTTTTCCACCACGTTTTTAGTGTCTTGCGTCGAGCATATTGGGTTCGAGAGTATTCATGTGAACGGACACAGGCTGGACGGACTAGTGGTTCTTAAAATTCAATTTTTTAATAACTAGAATTTGATGGAAATAATTTGGAAGTTTATATGATTCATGCCAACTAGGCATCGATTGAACCAATCGTATCAAATTTCATGAGAGCATGAAATTTGTAAAAGGTCAGTTCTTAATTGAAATTTATCGAGTTGATTTGAGTAGCGGGAATAATGACCAAAGAAATAATTGAATGGAAGGGAGTGGATTCTTGTGAAAGGCCCCTAAAACAAAATTGATATTCCATATTCCACCAACTCTTGAACGATAGACAAACATTATTGAATAAAAAACAAGACGGGATATTTCAAGTAGCCCTTCACAAGTATTCACACATGCTCATACATATAATGGATCATTATGTGGAGTAGGTAGCAAATAACGAAAGAAGAAGTTTTTATAATGGATTTCGTTGGCCTCTAAAAAGCTAAATTATGGAGCATATCATAATATTGAGCGAATGCGACGAGTTTCTGTGTCAATATTTATAGAGTTCATAATGATTATTTGATAATCCAAAGGAGATATGTATACAGATATTTTCTTCCAATTTTCGCATATTGAAATAACCTAGACATTTCAACCCACATTTGATGTCCTTATTACTGGAAGTGACGGAAACTTATTCTAGGCTGTTGACGAGATTCCTTAGCAAACTCTGCTCATTTCAAAATTTGACAACTAAATGCTGTTGTCCCTTTGATGAAATCTGATTTCATCAACTCTTTCATTTAGGGCCTATTCTTCAAAGTTGAAAAAATAAATTCTTTATCTATAGAATCCATAGGAGCGTCAAAGGCTAGAAAGATCGATAAGTGTTACAGCTTTTTGAATAGTAGGTTACCTCTTATGAGATAATGGTTGTAATCTGAAGTTATACCCCTAGAAAATTGGAGATAATTTTATGACAACCGAAAACAACAAGCTTGAGAAATTTGTCATGAAATTATGAGGCATTTGCCAATGACCCAAGAAAATAGTGTAGAAAATTTTTTGATAAAAATATATATAACGCAACACAACGAATCATTTATTTATTAAAAGTACAGTAAGTGAAAGTACAACTATCAAAATTTAACTCAACATTAGATTCGTTGATGTTCACTATTTATAACCACGCATATTACTTATGATAGAGATGTGGTGTTATTGCTAGAGATTCAAATATGGTAATTTTACCATTTGTTGTACTTCTACACCACTTTTCGCCAATTCGTTAACAACAGTGGATTTATTTATTAATTTATTATTTCTTCCAACAGGTACATTATCGCACCAATTGTCAGTTGTTTCCAGTGTCGATTTGGTACTAAGAACATTCGTGGTGAGGTAATATTGTCGCCTTATTTAGATATCAGTTTACGAAAAAGGGCAGGGCAGCTACGTCACTTTTGGGAAAAAATTACAAAATCAATCAAAATTGTTTTTAACAAAATGCGGTAAGAATTGTGACATGAATTGATGAAAAAAATGAAATAAAGCAAAGTAATTCACAAACATATGCGTGGAAATTATTTTTTCAATTGATTTTATAATGAATTGCTATCTAAGTAAGGACTGCATTTAGCCAATATTTAATAGAAGCTGAAATTAGCTGCTTGGTGCAACAGTATTTTAAACTTCTACTCAGAAGCAGAAAAAATACACAAAACAATTGGTTATATTTCAAATGTTCACATAACAATATGTTATCCGAATAAAAAATGTCCTAACCTTTAGGTATTTGTTCTGAAAGTTTCACTTAGATTTTACCTTCAATTATATTTTCACTTCAACATGTTTGCTTTCTCCATCAAATTGACGCAGGTATGACTCAAATTAAAAAATTGGATGGATTGAACGAAACTACAAGCCTGGTATCATATGAAAGAAACGAAATTTCCATTTATAAAAGATAAGCAATCGTTTTACTTCAAAAATGCTGAAAAAATTTCAAGATGGCAAAAATAAGAAATGAATTGCAAACGTGAATAATTGGCATTCGATCCGGTTCTTATTGAAACAAGCCTTATATATCATATTTTTATTTCCAAAGTAATGACAAAGGGAAATATTCTGCACGCATGTGTTGTCATTATTCAATTATTTTCAATGCCTTTTCCTCCTGGAGTCTGCATAATAAACATCAGATTGAGTAACTGAATACATCATAACACTCGAAGAACAGGAATAAATGAAGTTAATAGGAGGCGGAGAGTTCCGTTATAAAATAAATTTTCGAAGTGGAATTTTTTGATGTATACTTCTATATTACTGGATTCTGAAAATTACAGGCCCAGAGCAAATCAACTCCCTCCCTCTACCCTCTCGACGGACCTGCCTATAAACAAAAAATGTATAAAAACAAAATGCTCTTCACTGATTTGCCTTTCTTAAAAGGATGGAAAATGATTTTGTGCTCATTATAGGAATTAATTCATGAACTCAGCCGAAAACTTGATGTAGGAGTCAAAAGGGAATTTTAAGAGGTTCTCCGACAATTAAATCCACGAAAATTTTATTCTTTAACCCTCGTCCGCGTCATTTATTTCAGATTTAAGTCATCATATCTCCCACACAAACGACGGTCAATGATGTAATTTTGAGTACATTCCTAACTCTCAGAATGCTGTAACCACTGAAAAAGGCGAGTTTGACAAGCTGATTACATATCAAAACACCTAGTCGTCGAAGTCAAGTGAAGAAAGTTTTTATGGTTCCACAACTCTCCAAAAAAAAATAGGGCAGTTTACTGATGTCATTTCTGCACCACTCCAAAGCAATAAATGAACAAATAAAAAAACTGGACAACATTGCTTGGAATAATTAAACAAAAGGATTGATACGTTAGACGTGAATTCAAAATTCAAATTCCAAACCAATTTAATTACAATGTTGCTGTAAATGCTCTTTCAACTGATTGTAATTGTAGAAATAGGGAGCAATGGATTCTTTCCTGAATTAGTGCTTGTTGTTTAGTAGTATTTTTTGTACATGAAAATTCTTGTTTTGTCATGGAACTGACACTCTCTCCCTACAACTGTATTATATAATAATATTTGTCGTAAATGTTTTTTCTTATTTAAATTCAAATTATGTTTTTTTTGGTTGGAAGCCTTTGATTCTCCCAAAGTATGTTTTATATATAAGGTGTGTGAATAAGTCTTTCCCGTTTTTTTTCAAATTTTGAGCCTTTATTGTGAAAAAATGGTTACAAATGAATTATTGAAAGTATTGGCCATCGCTAGCTACAACTTTTCCCCATATCTTTCTGGCAACATACGAATCTCGTTGCGAAAAAATTCGACCGGTTTGGCCTCTATCCAGTCATCCACCCATTTTTTGGCTTCCTCGTAGGAATGGAAGTGCTGGGGTAGGATTCTGTAACTTTCGTTATCATAGCAAACGAAAGCGATAACGTTACGAAGCGAAGCTAAGCGGAGCGAATGCGGTATTCTGTAAGCGTCTTTTTCTTTATCGTTTCGTTATCTTTACGCTTTTAGTTTCGTTGTCGGAGCTTACCGACTTTACACGAAGGAACATTGGCAACGTTGCAAATAAGAAGATATTTGAGCTACTGTAGGATTCTGCAGGTTTTGATATATGAGGTACCTGAGATAATCTCCAATAAGAGCAATGAGATAAGAGTCCCTTTTATGGACTCTAGCTGTAATGTCCTTTGAATAATCCACAGTATTCAACTTGAGTATTGTCAGAAATTATATTTTGATTTATGACTCTCATTGGAAGTTACTTAACAAAGGGTTTCATACCATTTTAAACTGTTTAGTTTATCATTAAGAATGAATTAGCTAATTGAATACAGCACCTGAATGCAAATATTGAGTATTACAAAAAGTCTTATTTGAGCACTGGAAGAAATTCGAAATGGAACCTCGTTCAATGGATTATAATTTAAAACCTTCATTCTTATTCCAGTTACAAAACCTACCCATACTACATAATAAGTTCGGGGAGTCAACTAATAGTGTGTATAGGTATAAAGAAATATTCATCATGTTTTCAATGATTCTGATCATCGACGAGGAAATCTCAAGAAGAGTTCGTCTAACTCTTACAAGAGAGGAGAATAGATTTCTTCGAGATAGAAGTGATCCATTTAACTTAACGGATGAGAGATTCATAGACGTTTTCCGTTTGTCGAAACATTTAGTTCACGTTCTATTCGATGAATTGAAACCATTTATGGATAATTATTGGAGGAACACGAGAACGCCATTTGAACAGCGAATATTGATAACTCTGAGATTTTTTGCCAGTGGAAATTACCAACGAGGTATTGGACAAGAATATTTGCTAGCAGTAAGTCAACCCATGGTCAGTCGTTGTGTTAGTGAAGTGACTAAATTGGTTAACCATGTATTCCAAGGAAGAATTAAATTCCTTAATGATTCTGAGAAGACCCAAAATAAAAGGAAATTTTTTGAAAAATGTGGAATACCAGGAATAATTGGAGCAATCGACTTTACACACATAAAAATCTTGAAGCCATCAGAAGAAGAGCATTCCTTTTTGAACAGAAAAGGATATCACTCAATTAATGTGCAGTTGATTTGCAATTCTAATATATATTGTGAAGCAAAACATTCAAAATTATAACCTCGAAATCGAAATCATTCAAGTGTCATAATATGACGCTTAAGACTTGGTCACGTGGTAAAAGTAAACCAATCAAAAACGTCGTCGGACTTTTCGTAATGACAACGAACCCTAAAATGTTTCGTTATCGTCATGAGGTCGTTCTTTGCTTCGGCAAACACGACTATTGCCGAATCCCTTTACAGAATACCGAACCGAGCAAAACTGTCGTTTCGTCACGTTTTCGCTTCGCTTTGCCGTTACAGAATCCCACCACTGGGGTAGGATTCTGTAACTTTCGTTATCATAGCAAACGAAAGCGATAACGTTACGAAGCGAAGCTAAGCGAAGCGAATGCGGTATTCTGTAAGCGTCTTTTTCTTTATCGTTTCGTTATCTTTACGCTTTTAGTTTCGTTGTCGGAGCTTACCGATTTTACACGAAGGAACATTGGCAACGTTGCAAATAAGTAGATATTTAAGCTACTGTAGGATTCTGCAGGTTTTGACATATGAGGTACCTGAGATAATCTCTACTAAGAGCAATGAGATACGAGTCCCTTTTATGAACTCTAGCTGTAATGTCCTTTGAATAATCCACAGTATTTAACTTGAGTATTGTCAGAAATTATATTTTGATTTATGACTCTCATTGGAAGTTACTTAACAAAGGGTTTCATACCATTTTAAACTGTTTAGTTTATCATTAAGAATGAATTAGCTAATTGAATACAGCACCTGAATGCAAATATTGAGTATTACAAAAAGTCTTATTTGAGCACTGGAAGAAATTCGAAATGGAACCTCGTTCAATGGATTATAATTTAAAACCTTCATTCTTATTCCAGTTACAAAACCTACACATACTACAAAATAAGTTCGGGGAGTCAACTAATAGTGTGTATAGGTATAAAGAAATATTCATCATGTTTTCAATGATTCTGATCATCGACGAGGAAATCTCAAGAAGAGTTCGTCTAACTCTTACAAGAGAGGAGAATAGATTTCTTCGAGATAGAAGTGATCCATTCAACTTAACGGATGAGAGATTCATAGACGTTTTCCGTTTGTCGAAACATTTAGTTCACGTTCTATTCGATGAATTGAAACCATTTATGGATAATTATTGGAGGAACACGAGAACGCCATTTGAACAGCGAATATTGATAACTCTGAGATTTTTTGCCAGTGGAAATTCCCAAGAATATTTGCTAGCAGTAAGTCAACCCATGGTCAGTCGTTGTGTTAGTGAAGTGACTTAATTGATTAACCATGTATTCCAAGGAAGAATTAAATTCCCTAATGATTCTGAGAAGACCCAAAATAAAGGGAAATTTTTTGAAAAATGTGGTATACCAGGAATAATTGGAGCAATCGACTGTACACACATAAAAATCTTGAAGCCATCAGAAGAAGAGCATTCCTTTTTGAACAGAAAAGGATATCACTCAATTAATGTGCACTTGAAGATATTTCGAAATTAAAAAGGAACCTTATCTGTCGAATCAATTGGGTACTCCACTTTCACGCATAAAAGTTGTCCTACTCCATCGTTCTTCTTTTTTTTCTTCTTTTCTTGAAGATAACTTTCATAACGCAATTTTTCAATAATTAATAGAATGAATTTCAAACTTAATATTAAGAATTGTGATATTGTGAAGCAAAACATTCAAAATTATAACCTCGAAATCGAAATCATTCAAGTGTCATAATATGACGCTTAAGACTTGGTCACGTGGTAAAAGTAAACCAATCAAAAACGTCGTCGGACTTTTCGTAATGATAACGAACCCTAAAATGTTTCGTTATCGTCATGAGGTCGTTCTTTGCTTCGGCAAACACGACTATTGCCGAATCCCTTTACAGAATACCGAACCGAGCAAATCTGTCGTTTCGTCACGTTTTCGCTTCGCTTTGCCGTTACAGAATCCCACCACTGGTCAGCCAGGCCATGCGTCATCGATCTGAAGAGATGGTAATCAGACGGAGCAATGTCTGGACTATACGGCGGGTGGGGTAGGACTTCCCATTTGAGCGTTTCTAAGTATGTTTTCACCGGCTGTGCAACATGTGGACGAGCATTGTCATGTTGCAAAATAACTTTGTCGTGCCTGTCGGAGTATTGTGGCCGTTTTTCTCGCAGTGCGCGGCTCAAACGCATCAATTGTCGTCGATAGACCTCGCCTGTGATCCTTTCATTCGGTTTCAGAAGCTCATAGTAAACCACACCTAGCTGGTCCCACCATATACAGAGCATGAGCTTGGCGCCATGAATATTTGGCTTGGCCGTCGATGATGATGCATGGCCGGGTAGTCCCCATGATTTTCTTCGCTTCTGATTATCGTAACGGATCCACTTTTCATCGCCAGTCACGATACGATGCAGAAAACCCTTTCTTTTATGTCGCTGAAGCAGCTGTTCGCAAGTGAAAAAACGCCGTTCGACGTCTCTCAGCTTCAGTTCGTACGGCACCCAATTTCCTTGCTTTTGGATCATTCCCATGGCTTTCAAACGCTTGGAAATGGTTGTTCGGTCAACTCCCAATGCTTCAGCAAGTTCTTCTTGCGTTTGACACGAATCTTCATCAAGCAAAGTCGCCAATTCTTGATCTTCAAAGATTTGCGGCCGCCCGGAACGCTCCTTGTCTTCCACATCAAAATCGCCACTTTTGAAGCGTCGAAACCATCCGCGAACACTTGAATCATCGACACAACCTTCTCCATAAGCTTCCTGAAGCAACCGATGCGCCTCGGCAGCAGATTTCTTCAAATTGAACCAATAAAGTGAAACTTCCCGCAAATGACGTCGACTCGGCTCAAATTTCGACATTTTCACGATTTCAAAAATTTATGATGCGAAAAAATTTCATCTAATGTCTTAGTGTGGAATTGTTGACAGATGAATAAGCTTTGATTATGACATATGTAACCATTAAATACTCGCACAGTATTGGTGGCGCCATCTCTTACAAAAAAACGGGAAAGACTTATTCACACACCTGATAGTTTTTTCCAACATGTCAATCGAATGAATATTTCGATACTGAATATACTAACTGACAAAGAAACTGCAACACCCAGAAGGAGCTGTTTAAATTAAATATTTTTTTTTTGGTGAAACATAGATAGTATGGCAAGAAGTGAATTATTGAAATTTGAAAAAAAAAACGAAGGGTTTACAATTTTTTTTAATAAATTTGTTAATAATATGTTTGTTCACCGCGATCTATACACTCCTCAATACGTCTCGGCATTGATGTGATAACATGGTCTATTCATTCTTGAGGTATACTCTCGGGTATACTATCCCAGGCTACCTCTACTTCATATCTCAGAGCCGCCAAAGTCCATGGGGGCTGGGGTATATTTCCAAGCTTTCTACTCATGGTGTCCCAAACATGCTCTAAGAGCGAAAGATCGGGGGATCCGGGCGGCCATGGCAATAGATTCATATGGGTCGCTTTGAAAAAGTTCAACTCAGGCAACAAGAGATCGGGCATTATCTTGCTTAAATATTGGATTCTCGAGTTAGGGTAAGGGAGAACATATAGCTCCACTATTTCTTGAATGTAACGCAGCGCTGTGATGTTACCTCGAATGAAGACTAAAGGTGACCTACTTGTACGTGCAATAGCACCCCATCCCATAACGCCTACTGTACGGTGTACATGACGCTCAAAATCAAACTGAGGTTCACGTCTTTCTACCCGACGTCGTCTAACTCTTCTTCGGCCTTGGCATGTGCACCAAAAGAGAATCGGGATTCATCAGTAAAGACAACACCATGCCATTTCACATTCCAATGTTGACGTTCTCTGTACCACTGCAATCGTTGCCGGTGATGCTCAACTGTCAGAGGTAACATAAGATGAAGTCGATAATGCTTTATCCGGCGGTAAACTGTTCGGATAGTTACAGGATGTCCTTGTGCTCCTAACCATTCATCAGCCAAAGATTTGAGTTGTCGCCAATCGGTCTCTAATGACCATAAGTCTTAGACGTAGATCTCGAACTTCATTGGTGCCCCTTCGACGTCCGTTGCCTACTCTTCTTCGATTTTGGGCATTATCAAACAACGCTTGACAACATCTCATAACAGTAGTTGGATTTCTGTTCGTACGGTTAGCGATTTCTCAAAATGACAACCCCGCCTCCTTTAGATCAATAATTCGACCTCTTTCAAATTCACTTAGCTGGCGATACATTCCGCGTACACGTGCTCTAGGCATTTTAATGAAAACTAAACATCGACTTTGGATCTCCTTGTTTGTTGGTGGTTTTTGGTAAAATTTGAAAAACTTACAAAAAACTACTACAATATTTAAGTACCAAAAATTGTTCACTTGAAAAAACCTTCACGAGTTTTATCCCCCAATTCAATCATTTACTCCTTGCTATACTATCTATGTTTTACCAAAAAAAATTAAAATTTGAACTTCTCCTTCTGGGTGTTGCAGTTTTTTTGTCAGTTAGTATATCTCACAATCTCCAAACAATTATTATAGGGCAGTTGTACTAATGTCATCTCTGCACCACACCAAAGCAATAAATGAACAAATTAAAGAACCGTAAAACATTGCTTGGTATAATTAAACAAAAAGAACGATACGTTAGACGTGAAGACTGCGAAATTCATAAGCAATTTGATTACAATGTTGCTGTAAATGCAGGTAATAAAGCTATGACAGTTGCTAAGGGACTCAGACAGCTATGGGTATGGCAGAATTTTGATGTTATCTGGAAAGAAAAAAACCTCTAGCAATGAGTGTGACCAATACCTCCTAGAAAACGTAGTATTGGTGTGGCACCATCCTTGCTATTCCTTCGCTTATGACATTAGGCCTCTGCAGCCAATCAATGCAACTCGAATAACCAGTTTGAATTCCATCGAAATTTGAACTATTAACATGAAAATATTTAGATCCTGAAAATCCCATATTTGCGCATGAGCAAGGCGTGCCTGTCATATAATTGAGAGTACCAAAATTTTAACTAATATGACCCCGTATCAATGTCTAAACCAGGAATTTCACGTTCGCAAATTCTTATCTAGTGCCCTATATTCTATAGAATCACTTTCGACGCAATCTGAGCTTAAATAACAAATTTCACCAAAATTGGACAAGCGTAGATCTTTTCGCTTCTTGGGGAGGTAATCTAAAAAAAAACGCAAACGCTTTATTTTCGAGATAGGGTAGCCCTACTTTTTTGTGATCCTCAACCTGTTTATCGAATCTCTATTAATCTTCGCTACAGAGTTGGTAAATAAAAACCATAACTTAAAATCAATTTATTTATCGCAGCTATTTAACTGGATATTCATAATAATTTGGATTCTCCTGAGAATTACTTCACAGAGCTTTTTGATTTTTTTCTCGAAATCGAGAACAGATACGATAAACTACAACAAATCAAAAAGTGTAGTATTGAACCAGAGATTCTTATAAATTTTTTTTACTCTACCAGTGGTTCACAACAAAATAATTCTGGAGGAAAAAAGCAGCCACCCCTCCAGAAAAAATTCAGCCTGTAGATTTGCATTCAAAATTAGGATATCTCATGATGAAAACTTTAAATTGCCAATCAAATTAGATATCTTATGAAGGGAAGGTGCTATGAGAGAAAAACTTGAACTTTAATACCTGTATTTCGAAAACAAAGCGTTTGCGGACTCATGTTATAGGACTTTTTTCTTGAAATGATCCGAAAAATCTGTCAATTTCATTGGTACCTCGAATTTAAGAGCAACCTGTAGCTTCAGTCATTTCAAAACTGATGTCTTCACAAATAAATTGCAATTTGAATGAAACACAATAAATTGTACAATACAGCCCAGACAATTTTTCGATGCGAAATACTCAGTTCAATTTTTTGATAACTACATATTGAAATTTTGTGACGAGAATGATGCAAAAAACCGAAAACAACGAGTGAGTGTATACCGATGACAAATGCAAAAATCACGGATGGTAAATAAGGGGCGATGTCGAGAAAGCGGATAGATAAAGGAAAATAATAAACCTCGGATAAAGACGAGCTCGTAGTGCAATAAAAGTACTCATCTTAAAAGCGATAATAAACTCATACCGTAAAAGGGCCCGAATTTTTATTGACGTGTCGATTTCAAAAGAAGGTAAAATGATTATAACTGGTTCATTTTATGGAGAAATTTCGTTCTTCGTCTTTGCGGGACTTCTGAAATTTCATATTTTGAAAATCTTGGGATGGTAATTACCCCCAGTACCCCTCCCCCATTTCTACGCCTTTGGATATAGAAATACCAGGAATTTCACATTTGTGCTTATTTTGAAATTTCTAATTCGAACATAGGTACTAATCAGAAGACCAGGCACCTGATGTATGAAAGATGGTTACCGGTTTATTTCAAATGTTAGTAGGTTTCGTTTTCGTATACCTTTATGCGAAGAGCTGATCAGAAGACTCTGCTCCACGCTAGTTGAAGGTTGTCAAAGTAGATATAGCGATAAGAACTACAAATGTAATGTTATAATTTTTGTATCAGGGAACATGAAATTTGCATAGTTTGCTTCTTTAGAGTTTCTTCATTTATCGCTAAGGTTTATAAATTTTCAGTGTTATTTATCGTCTTTTCATTCTTCTTTATTTATCGAAAGTGTGAGGGAGGTGGAGATAACAATTCGTGTGTGAAGATTTTGCACATATTTTGTAGAAAACACTCATTCGGAGTGAATTTTTCTTGCTCCAAACCTTTTTTAACTGAGGCATTTCTTAGTAATGAAGATATTCCTTATTTGTAATCTTATTTTCTGTTCCAGTTTACGTATTTGTCGGTGAACATATTGCGTTGATCGACTTCGTTAAATGTCTCCAACGAAGAGGCCTTCTGGATGGTGGGCAATATGTGGTTATTTCAGTCGATGATGAGATTTACGATCCAAATAGACGCATTAACATCGTGAGGAGGGGTGAGTGCAATATATCTAGAAATGTCTCCAAATGTACCGGGTTTTTCACCATAATTTGACCCTCCCTTTAACTTTGTTACTAAAAGAAGTACAAAAAAATGTTTTTTAAAAAAGTTTCACGAAATCGACTAGTGTTTTTTAAAATGATTTCACAAAACGAAATATATACAGAGTGCGCCACATATTGATTGCAACTTAATTTTTTCAAATGGAACACCCTGTATATTTTTTTCTATATTTGACTAGCTCTTTTTCTCCTGATTTCGAATATATAACATATGTTTGGCCTATCTCTCTTATTCTGAGTACCACAGAGTTTCAAATTTTAAGAACCACCTGACATGCTCAGTAATCAGTTTTCAAATGATTATTGAGCATGCCAGGTGATTCTTAAAATGCCTTTTTTTGAGTTATCTTGTTGGCAACGATATGACATATAGTCAAATTGCCAACGAGATAACTCAAAAAAGGGCATTTCAAGAACCACCTGGCATGCTCAATAATCAGTTTTCAAGTGGTAGGCTGCGATAACTCAAAATGCCCTTTTTCGAGTTATCCCGTTGGCAACGATATGACATATAGTCAAAATGCCAACGAGATAACTCAAAGGGCATTTTGAGTTATCGCAGCCTACCACTTGAAAACTGATTACTGAGCATGCCAGGTGGTTCTTAAAATTGGAAACTCTGTGGTACTCAGAATAAGGGAGATAGGCCAAACATTTGTTATATATTCGAAATCAGGGGAAAAAGAGCTAGTGAAATATAGAAAAATATACAGGGTGTTCCATTTTAAAAAATGAAGTTGCAATCAATATGTTGACCACTCTGTATATATTTCGTTTTGTGAAATCATTTATAAAAACACTAGTCGATTTCGTAAAACTTTTGTAGAAAACATTTTTTTGTACCTCTTTTAGTAACAAAGTTAAAGGGGGGGTCAAATTATGGTGAAAAACCCGGTACATATATGTCTCCAAAAAAAAAGGTGATTATACTGCTTCTTTTCAGATCAAGTTTAATTGGAAATGTTATAAACAACAACATTTTCATTTGAAATTGAATGTAAAGTTTGATGGTCTTCAATAATACGCAGTCTTCTGGGTACATCTCGCATCAAACCTTGGACCGTTCGAAGATTAATCGAATTTTACTAAACATCCACCGTCCTAATTGTTTCTTGTTTTCCGTTTCCTAGCCTCTATCATAGCTTTTTGTAGACAAAATAGTCCAAAATCTTCAATTGGTCGAGGCTGCGATGGGGGAGAGATCGTAGTAGACATACTGCACACAATCTGCCGCCGAATTTGGGATACTGGAGTTTTCCGAGCGATTGCTCTCATTCTATTTTTATTCCGCTCCATAAAAAAGGATCAACAAAAAAATGCAATAAATACAGACTAATTTCTCTCATATCTCACGCAAGTAAGATAATGTTGCACATTATCAACACGAGGCTTCAAACTTACTTATCTCGAGAAATCGCCTTCGAGCAAGCTGGTTTCGTGAAGGGCCGAGGTACAAGAGAACAGCTACTCATAATGCGACAAATTGTCGAGAAGGCTCGAGAATTCAACATCATTCTCTATATATGTTTCGTTGACCTTAGAAAAGCTTTTGATACGGTCAAGTGGTGGAAACTGTGGAGAGTCCTGACGGAAATGAGTGTACCACAACACCTCGTACATCTCATTAGACGTCTAGAAGATGGCACAGCCTCAGTGCGGGTTGATGATTTTGACTCCGATTTTTTCAAAACGCAAGCTGGCGTCAGACAGGGCTGTATATTGTCACCGCTATTATTTAACATAAACACAGAGTACATCATGCGGACAGTTCTCGAAAACTGGAACAAGGGAATGTCTGTGGGAGGACGTAAAATATCAAATTTAAGATATGCAGACGATACTACTCTCGTAGCGTCAACCAGAGAAGAAATTGAGACTCTGCTTCGTCGTCTTGAGACCACGGCCATGGACTTTGGACTAGCAATCAACCACGATAAGACGAAAATGATGATCGTGGATCGTGCTGACAGCAACCAACCAGATGTCAAAGATATAGCGGGATACGAGGTGGTTAACAGCTACGTGTATCTGGGATCCGCGGTCACCAACGCTGGAGGTTGCGAGGACGAAATCCGAAGACGTTGCACCATTACTAGATCCTCAGTGGAAAAACTCACCAAAATTTGGAAAAGCCGCAGAATAACCAGAAACACAAAGGTTTGACTAATGAGATGCCTGGTCTTTCCAATCTTTCTATATGGAGCTGATACGTGGACGCTGGTGATGCGAGACCGATACAAAATTGACGCTCCGGAAATGTGGTGCTGGAGACGCATGCTTCAAATCCCGTTGACTGCGCACCGAACCAATGTTTCGATTATAAAAGAACTACAGATCAAAGAGAGGTTATCGTAGTCTGTGCAAATACTTATCCTCAAGTTCTTTGGGCACATAACCCGTAATGAAGAATCTGTGGAAAGACTGGTGGTGCAAGGTAAAGTCGATGGCAAAAGACCATGTGGACGCTCTCCTACACGGTGGACAGATATCATAAAATCTGTCACGCGATTCAGCATCAATGACAACTCCCACGCAGCAAAACACAGAGCAACATGGCAGCGCATCACGAGGGAAGCAGTGGCGCAAAATTTTGACCGGCACATGACCACTCTGCCAAAAGTGCACGACTAGGAAGAAAAGAAGCGATGGGTTGTCGTTTTTCGGCACAAAAAGTATATTGTGAGCATTCAACCAATTTTGAGTATCACGGGCACACGAAGCTAAGCCCGGCTGAAGATTAGATAGATGAAGGGGGTACCTTTGCACCGCGACCTAATAGTATATTGTAAACCCCTTCAGAGCTATTCTCGCCATTATGTGATCTAAAGCTCGCCGTCCAGTTCCAGAGTTTTGATGAACTCTGGTATCTGGGATGGCTTCAAGGAGGCTACATCCTCAGTCCGTGACCAAAGCATATTTATGCGGAGTTTGTTCCTTCTCCCTACAGAATCTCCTCTCGTCGTTTTCTGCTAAATACATTCTAAGTGTTTCCTGAGGCTACAATGCCCTCTGTGGAATTCAGTTGGGAGGTGTAGTATATTCTTGCTGAGATCTAGATACTTCTTAGATATTGCAGTGTCAAAGGTTCGACGAAACTTTTTGGAAAGATCCAGCCCAGAAAGGTTTTGCCAGTGTTTCTTTTTCAGGTGTTTTCTTCTACTGAAACTCTTTCTTGTAGGTACAGAAAGGTTCCAGGCCAATTAAAGGAGTTTGGGCTACTTACAGTGTATATGTCTCTTCACATCCTTTAGGTTTCAGTTCCTGAGTGACCTTGAACCCAGACTAAAAAGACCTTGTTAGTTTTGTCTATTTCATTGAGTTTTCTTTAAGTTGTGAATGTAATTTTGACTGTCCACATCTTCGCTTCCAACTTGTACCATATAAAGCCTGGAAATCCTATCAGTTGATATCGCGCACCAAACTGAAACTTTATCAACTTTATGGCCTTTGCTCGAATTTCATATCTTCTGAACAATTACTTCCATCAAATTTATATGAAAAAAAAAAACAAAAGGTCGCAAAGCGATAGTTACAGGCGGTCTTGAGTTATGGCCGAAAGAAGACACAGTTTAGTTTTTCAGTGCATCAGTTGAAGAATATCTTTTTTCGGCCATAACTCCAGAACGCCTGAAGCTATCGCTTTGTGACCTTTTGGTTTTTTCATACAAATTTGTAGGAATTTCTGTTGCTGTCAGAACTTGAAGACACAATTTGTTTTTTTGCAGTTCATCAGTTGAAGAATATCTTCTCTCGGCCATAACTTCAGAACGCCTGAAACTATCGCTTTGCGACCTTCAGGTTTTTTTCATGTGAATTCGATGGAATTTTTGTTTCTGTTAAGGAAATCCTATCATTACATTTGAAATTCCCGAATAAAATGAACAAAACAATGAACTTCTGTTTTAGCGCCCCCTATCAAAAACAGCAAAAACAAATTCATCATGAATATATTTTGTCCTCAATCAACAAGATATTATCTTTCAGACGAGATCTACTTTGCTCAAAGATGTTGAGCCAAACTGAAGTTAGAGGCATTTCAATCAGTCAGATTTCTCCCTTTCACCTACCCTTATTTGATGTCGTAAAATCAAAAGTGACAGTTCAAAAAGATAGAGAATTTTCCAAGGATTACAGTGATGATATTTTTTCTTCAACTTCATATGAATCATTTTCGAGTAAAATTCATTTTCTACTCGACGGTAGCTATTACGCTCCCTAGCGGTAGAGGTATGAAAGTCAAAACAATTTTCAGTGTGTTTTCTTGTACACTTTAGTGGTAAAAATTTTTACCGCGAGTCTCTACGATGAGTGGATCCTGAGTTTAGCCGCTTACCTCGCTTATTTGCCCACCATGTACATACATAGCGATGTAATAGGTTCCAACTATATACTGACTGAATAACCATACTTCTGGTCTTCGAGGAAACAGTGAAAGAGTGTTTTGGTTTCCTTTCGCGGTATACAGATTAAAATAGCATTTCTACACTACGGGATCTAATTAGCTTTGTTCATTTCATATCGAAATCCTAAAATGTTACTAAAAACCTTTGGAATGATTGGAATAGAATGATTGTACGAAAACATTCTTCGATTGATGTCATCCGTTTCTATTTCCCATCTCAAATCAGTTATAGAAATGCACTTTTTCGCAATCATGAATCAGGGATCTATCCTACATATATATTTTGGAATGCTACGTCATGAATTATGCAGAAGAAAATGTATCTTGGAAGTTCTGTTAGCCTTTGCGATCGTGACGGGATGAAAGGTCAAGGAAAATACATGAAATGATTAAATTCTAGGCAATTTCCTCCCAACATGATTTTGAAAGATTGGAGTTTAGCCTCCATTGAATATTTTTCTCGATAATACTTATCATTCAGTGAGAGAGTGTTTTTATGCAGATTATTTGGATCCATTCCTCAATGAAACCTGGGCAAATGGCAGTGACCTGATGGGATTTAGATCTGTTTTGAAACTCACACCTTCACATCCGAGAAATCCGGATTACAGGTGAGTTTGTGGTTCGTAAAATAGTAATGTTGAGATGAATTAATGAGCTTATAAGGCATTTGATTCAAGTTGACAACAAAAAATCAATAATTTTTAGAATTAATAACCTTTTGATCTGATATATTGATAATAATGGAGGACATTATTTATGCTAAAAAAGAAATTCACAGATTTGAGGGCAAGATTCAGTTCAAGCAGCCTCAGGTTTTATAGCTTAAAAATTACATAAATATTAAAAGTCGTGAGACTATTATTTCACCTAACCCTCAATAATTGAGATAAAGAAAAAGGAATAGAAAAGAATGATCGAACATCGATCACTAACTTGAAATAAATAAGTTCACCAAATCCACAAAATACTCAAAGCTATGTAGAATCTCTATTTGGTACAGTGAAATAGTGAAAATTACCTAGACTGCTATAAAAATTATATGAAATACTCATGATTTATGAAGTCTTCGATTGTTATGGTTTATTTACTAAATTTACTTATTTATTAAAATATATTATTAATATGAAATAATTCTTCATGGAAGAATTATTTCATATTAATAATATATTTTTCAAGTAAATAAACCATTTATTTACTTGAAAAATATATTATTAATATGAAATAATTCTTCCAATAGGAACGAATTCTTTTTTACACCTGCCCATTCACATCTAAGTAATATAGTATAGTAAGTTTAATAAGGATATTTGATAAATATCAAATAATTTGACAACTTTGTAATAATATATCTGTATGATATATTTAGTTTAAATTTGTCTTGGAATATATTCCAATTCTAAAAATGTCAAATTTAATAATCAACCAAACGAAAATTCAAAATGACTAAAAGTGTACAAATTGAGTAAACGGTCAACAAATTGAATAGCTGAATTAACATAAAGACAGACGTACGTTTCGGAATTTTTGTATTAAATAATACAATTTTTCCTCATCAGTGCCCTATAGTTCCACAAAATTATTGAATTTACACTCACCACTTGTATATCCATTTCACAAAAATTGCAATTGAGAAACTACAAACTAACTAAACGTAACGGTTGCTGTAGTAAGGATTCACAGAGCAAGCCATTACAGAAGGTAGTTATAGATTTCTTTCTTGTTATTCTCTTGAAATAACTATACCTACCTACAAATCGACATTTACAATTGAATGAACAATTTTAGAAATTTTAAATTTATCAATTGGTTGATGATGACTCTTCAATCAATAAATGATTACATCAAATTATAAAAGTTTAATGAGTCTTCTTGATGAAGGATATTTAATAAATATCAAATAATTTGACAACTTTGTATCTAATCCTTCACAATAATATATCTGTATGATATATTTAGTTTATTTTTGTCTTGGAATATATTCCAATTCTAAAGATGACAAATTTAATAATCAACCAAACGAAAATTCAAAATGACTAAAACTGTACAAATTGAGTAAACGGTTAACAAATTGAATAGCGAAATTAACATGAAGACAGACGTACGTTTCGGAATTTTTGTATTTAATAATACAATTAGATACTAAAACTAAATACACTGATCAACAATTGCTAGGGATCACTTATGAACTTCTCTTCATTTGTATTTTTTTCAAGTTATCTCGTGAATATCTGTACATTATATGTTCTCTAAGGAAAAAGTAAGATATTTTGAGTTGATTATATCAAAGTCTTCCTCACTTCATAGGCTCTTGTTCACAAAATCGATTATTATCTGTAGGCTGTTACAGGTGGAGTGAAAAGCAATGTGGTATTTGTTATTAAATCTGTTTTTTTTCTCTCGTTCAAACACATAAGGTGACAATAATTGAAGAAATGAGAACAATATCAGCTTATCAGTCAATCCGAGAAGACGTTTGGCTCCTGTGCCACTGGACCAAATCATACGGTGGATACAGGAAGGTTTGTCCCAGCGAGAAGTGTCCCGGCGGTTGAATGTATCGCAAAGTGTCGTGAGTCGGGCTTGGAATAGGTTCATCCAAAACGACTCAGTAGCTATGTTCATGGGGGTGGTCGGCAGCGCAGTACAACAGCTGCCCAAGATCGTCTTTTGATCCTCAATGCTAGGAGAAATCCCACTTACCCGGCGTCGCGGCTCAATAGATCACTGAGAGTTGCAACAGGAGTTCTAATTTCGAACCAGACTGTAAGACGACGACTACATGTTCGTGGTTTGAGAGCAGGTAGGAGGGTACAACATCCCCGTTTGAATAGGGAACACCGGGTTCATCGACGGCAATGGGCTGAGGAGCACCGCAATTGGACACTTGAAGATTGGAGCCGCTGTTTATTTACGGATGAGTCTAGATTTCGTTTGGTCAACTCCGATGGATGTATTCTTGCTTGGAGGGAAAGAGGTCGAAGGTATGCAGAACAGTTTATGGTACCCACAACAGCTTTTGGCGGAGGTTCTATATGTGTATGGGGAGGCATTTGTTTGAACCAACGCACAGAGTTGGTTGTTCTGCAGAACACCACCATGACCAGCCAGAGATATCACGATATGATTGTTGAACCCATAATTATTCCGTTTGCGGCTGCCGTGGGCGAGAATTTCATTTTAATTGACGATAATGCCCGTCCACACCGTAGTCGTCTGGTTAATGAAGCGCTAGAAACTCATGCTATTGATAGGATGGACTGGCCAGCTCGCTCTCCAGACATGAATTGCATCGAACATGTCTGGTCAGAGATGTCTAGACAATTGTCAACCTTAGAACAACCGATCAATAACCTGGAGGACCTTTCTAACTCTTTACGGGATATTTGCCCCAAAATTTTATAAATCGTTTGATCGAAAGTATGTCTCATAGGGTAGAATGCTTGAGACGAGCTCGTGGGGGACCAACTAGGTACTAGCTTAACCGAAACTTCAGCCTTTTTGTGGTTTCATCATAAAATTTTTATGTTATTCAAACACAGAATTTTGAATGTTCCTAATAAAGTCTTTTTTTCTCTCCAACTTTCCATTTTTTTCTTTCTTTTCTCAAGTGAACCATATTATCAACTGAAAATACTCTGATATCTGACTTAATTTATAATCTTGGAGCGAATATTTCAGAAATAAATTTAGAACAAGAAAGTGATCCCTATCAATTGTTGAGCAGTGTATATCATACAGATATATTATTGTGAAGGATTAGACACAAAGTTGTCAAATTATTTGATATTTAGTAATATAGTTTCTGGAAATCTTAACATAGGGGCCACATCTCCGTTTCCTACCCCTTCTCACCGCTGGTCTTCTGCCAGAAGGGATTAAAAATGCCTTTATTGGAATAACATTCGTATAAAACATCACGCAAAAATTAATACCTATTGATACTAATATTTCTATTGTCAGCGTATATCTCAGGGTCCGCTCTAGCATTTCTGTCGCCCCTTGTGGTTAATTTTAGGTCAAAATCAGTTATACCCGTCCTTCGATCTCTTTGAAAGTATCCTTCAGATTCAATTGCAATTTTTGTTTCTACAAGATAGTTGATCGATAAAGTAAGGTATCTGAAAATTGAACCTTGAACAGACATAAAACCAAGTTTATTTGAACTGATAATGCACTGAACCTCAAACTGCCTTTACGACAATGGCTATATTTGGTTATAATTTTTTCGGTTATTTACAGAGATATTCCAAAAAGTGCCAATATGCAAGAAGATATCATCTGTGAATTTCAATGAGAAGATCACTTTCATTTGAATGGATAAATTTTTGATATTAATATATCAAAAAAGAAAACACATCAGCTTCCAATGATGCATTTCTTATTTTTATACTTTTTCTCGGTTCTTGGATGAAAGTGAAATAATATCAAATTGAATGTATCACGTAATATTTTTCTCGGCTTCCATCACTCTCAAGTTAAATGAGTGTTTGATGCTAATGCACTTATATTGATTAGTTGAAGTAGGTGGGTGAAACCCACAAGATATTTAGGTCGGAAATTTTATTTTTCAAAGGACCCCGCACGTTTAGTATGGGAAATGGCTTTCCGTGAATTTGGCTGAATTTTTGATATGTTGTAGTTCTTGATGAACAGATCAGAAAAGTCCTTAGCCACAAAGCTCAAAAATGGACAGTTTTCGAGGTATGGAGCTATGAAAATGGATTTTTTGCAATTTTCGGGTTTTTGCTTATCAATCGGGGAGCTCTCATTTCTGGTAATACTTGGTTGTAAAAAGCAGTTTGAAGGTTCATGCGGAATCACTTGAAAAAATTATTTGAATAGGAATTTGAACAAGTACGCGAAATCTCCTAACTTCAAATCAGTGATTATCTTATTTTTCTCATGTTAATCGTAGTTTGTAAAAATTTTCTATAATTCATGTAGTACTGAAATAATTCTGTCGTCAAGTTGAGCCAAAAATGTGTATCGAGCTTTCTGGGGGTGATAGAACATTAATATAAAAAATAAGCATAGTTTGATAAATAAACTTATGCCCCAAAATGCATATTAAGGGAGATATATCCTTCCAAAGTTGATGAAACTGAAAAAAAATTAATGCATATTAAGGGAGATGTATCCTTCCAAAGTTGATGAAATTAAAAAAAAATTCTCCGCATGACTTCTAAACGGTGATTGCTACCAGATTGAAATTTCGTGCATAAATGTATGTTGTTGAAATATTTAGATGTTTTTATTATACTTCTACATTTCTGATATTGTTATGAGGGGTGTTTTTAGCGGGTGAGTCATGATTTTTTGAAACAACTTCTCTGGTTATCGGTAAATCCCGCTATGAATGAAACTGCATCTGACTACAAAAAGTCAAATATCTCGAAGAGGGTTCAATTTTTTGTATTTGTCTCTTTTTATATAATTTTCTCCATCGAATTTTTTCACCAAAACGAATACAACGAGTCCCAAAAAATCATGACTCACCATCCAAAAACGCCCTTCATAACAATATCAGAAATGCAGAAGTCTCATAAACAATAAAAAGTTGATGGAGTACTGTCTTCAGATAGGGCACTCTCTGCCGGAGTCCCGCATGGATCTCTGCTGTCACCGTTATTGTTTACATTATATTTATCCGAAATGCCGAAAACGGAGAAAACCTCCATGGCACTTTGTGCTGACGATATCGTCATTCTTGTGAGTTTAAGGTGAACCAAAATAGCCACGAAATACATGGAGACATGTCATTACGAGATTTCATGGTTCTCTTGATGGAGAATTGAAGTGAAGCGTGAGAAGAACGAGGCTTTTTTCTTCAGCCGAAAGAGGAAAGATCCCCAGTCGTAATGTACGGTAGGAGGATCGAATGGAAATGGCCAAGTATCTGGGAGTGATACATGACAAGAATCTCACTTGGCAATCAATCAATCTAATCTTTATTTCCATAAGACAATTATTACATTGTATCGGAAACGTCAAAAATTTTAAAATATAGAAATATCAACATAGAAATCAAAAACAATTGTATAAACATATATAAAAACTTATATTAATGTACAGGACAGTTAAAAAAATCTTGCACAGTATAAAAACTATTCTGCATCAAAAATGCTTTAAGACGCGTCCTAAACATCTTAAGTGTTGAACTGGACCTAATATTTTCCGATAAATGATTAAAAATACGTGGTCCTAGATAGTTAGGTGCACTCTGAGCAATCCTGTATTTTGCAACCTGCGTGTGAATCAATCCTTTTCGGCGTGTATTCAGGTTATGAATCTCTTCGTTACGTTTGAAAGAGCTTATGTTGCTATAAATATAACACGAAATTTCAAAAATATATAAACCGGCAAGCGTCAAAATATTGCCGGACCTAAAAGCCAGTGTGCAGGTTTCTCTCCTAGGGATGTTAAAAATGCACCTCAAAATTGCTTTCTGTGCAACAAATACATCCTTTGATTTGGTTGAGATGCCCCACAAGCAGATTCCATATCGAAGACGAGATTCCACTTTTGCATAATAGATACTCACAAGCTGGTCAACATCCACGTCTTCATCAAATTCAACACCAAGAAATTTGACCGTATTCATATTGGACAGGAGTGTATCACCGAGATCAAGTTGTAACTCAACAGACTGTTGTTTATAGTTATGAAAACGAATTACTTGGGTCTTCTTAGCATTAAAATATAGATTGTGGTTGCTGTAAAACCTGCAAGCGGCGTACAACAATTTCTGGACTTCTTCTCTTAAGAACAACGCATTTATCGAAGACTTTAAAAAAGATATATCGTCCGCATAGGCAACAAAATCGTGGAGTATGCTGGCTCCAAATCTATTTATATATAATAAAAAGAGAATCGGCCCCAATATGGCAACAACACATCATAACAACAGAGACTTCAAGTCGTGCAGCAGACAATCCTGAGACAAGTCATAAAAGCACCATGATTTATCAGCAACGTATGGATACACGATGACCTGCAAATACCATTCCTAGAAGACCATTTAATTTAATGAAAGTGTGAAGTCTTTCAAAAAGGTAAAAAATCCCCTTATAAAGAAGGGCTGTGACGATAACACATCATTAGAAAGTGTGTGTTAAGGAGAATTACCACCACGTGGCTTTCCGCGTATAACTCAAACATTAGGTACCTATCTATTTCCCAACCAAATTTCGTACGGTGAACGAAGTGGTACATTCACTATATCTTCTTTCTTTTTTCGAAGCATATAGTTACCAACTTTTTTTCAATTCGCAAATTAAAAATATTTTCATTCACAATGCAGATAATTAATTAAAGAAATGATGTGAAAACTCTATAAAAATCGGTGTAATAAGTATTCAACTATGTACTTATTATTGGACTATTGCCATCCCCTAGAGCCGAACTCATCATTTTAACAGAGGTGAATAACACTGAGATGAAGCAGTAAACGGCAAAAGATATTGAAGTTCAAAGTTTGTTTATATGGAAAATTGAGGTGGATCCTCAACACCACCTGATATAATTATTCAGCAGTAATAATTACTATTGCACGTGCACAAGTTATTTTTTTCACCTCAATATTCAATAGTATTCACATAATTATCAACTATAATTATTACCTACAAAAATATAGTTATTCATGAAACACTTGCATAATTTTTCATTGACGTTTCAGCGAATTATGTGAGAGGATAAAGGCGATATCTATAAAATCTCCTTTCTGTGTTCCATATCATCCAAAAATTTTTGACAGTATATCGGTAAGTATCTAATGACTCATGGAACTTTGTGTTTACTACTATTCTCCACTGAAAATAACATTCGCTTTCAATTTCGTTTCATGACTCCCTATCAACTAACTTCCTAAATCGTTTGCACAAAAAGTCCTCCATATGGTATACGGATGAGTCAAAATCAGGAAAAGGCACAGGTATTGAGTATATGGGCCTAAAACAAGAATCTCTAGATCCCTGTGAAGTGAGCCCTCCATTTTGCAAACCGAGACACTAGCGCCCAAAAGTGTCTTAAAAGAAATCCCAAACGGGGAATGTATTTACCTTACTATGGATAGCCAGGCTAAGCTAAGTCCCTGGAATCATGTAGCTAGGGGTCTCTATTGACATGGGAGTGCCTTGATAAAATAAAGCAACTGGCAGGAAGCGAAAAAGTGACTCTAATACGATTACCATAGTAGTATTGAAGGAAATGAAAAAGCCAATGAACTTGCGGAAAGGACATCAACGTTGACACCTCTTGGTCCTGAGCCCTTCTGTGGGCTTTGAAAATACAAATAACAGTGGTCCAACAATGGGAGTTAGACAATAGGAAAACCTTCGTGGAATACTCCCGGGTCTTGCTTAGGGAAAAAAATTGTGGTGTTTTCACTGACCTATTTCAGAAAGCTCCTGAAGTTACCACCATGGTAGGAATGCTGATAAGATATTATCGTTGCAAATACCTGTTTTACCGAATAGGTAAGTCAGCAGGTGAGATAGCTCTGTGGAAAGGAGTTAGAAACAGCTAAAATCATAGTGTGCAAATGCCCAGGTCTGAGTTGCCTATAAACCACTCACATGGGAAATTCAGTTCTAGATACTCATGAAATAATAGCCAAGGCTCCTAAGGATGTCGTCAGTTTCGGTAACAGAATCGGCGGCCTCCCTGAGATTGTATTAATAGCTAGGGTTAAGAACAAAAAATCAACTTGGTCTCAGTTCCCGGCTGGCTAGGCTAACAAAGCCGTAACGACCCCGTTTCAGTGAACTAAAAATAAAAACTAATACTTTCAGGTACCAATTCAAGCAGCTTATCTGTACGACGCTGTAATGATTTATGCCAGAGCACTGACCGAAGTCTTGGAAAGCGATGAAGATCCGAAAAATGGTACAGCTCTTTTGAAACGGATCGTTAATAGATATTATCATTCCATTCAAGGATACGATGTGAGTACATTAGCAAATGTTGACTTCATGCTTTAATACTTTCGCCAATTCGGTCACGTCTCTCAGTTCCTCATGTTTAGAATTCAGGATTTTTACCTTATACCTCTTGTCTTAGCCAATTTCTTCTGCAGCTGATTTCGAGGAAAGAACAACTTTTCTTAATTGCTACGGATTTTCTATTAGGCTCTACACGAAGGGACTCTTTTGTCAGACTTTTTGACCAGGACTCGAATATTTTTTGTTGTTTCGCTATTATTATGTTCTAGCATCCATTCTGTCTGTTCAATGATATCTTCTACAGGTCATCTCTAATCTGTTGATTGCTCATGTACCATATAGTGCGTATGACATATCTAGTATATTGTTATCGTGCTCGTCCATTTTCTTTACTGCATCGTGTTTTTCTTTATATTTGTTACCTGCAAACATTTGTCATCTTCCTATGATATGTTGGATTTCTTCATTCTTGGACTTCCATATCGGAGTCTATCGTCAATAATTGCGATTCTGTATGGTATGTTTGCAGTAGATCACTAAATCTTGGATGGCTAGAGGAAAAAAGTTTCTGGATACATTTCAACAGATGTGTGCCAATTAAATAGATCAACGCTGCAATGTCGACTTGATCCTGGTTCAGAGACTCCCCTCATCTCTCTTTTGCAATATTTTGGGATTGCCTGGTTTGTGCCTAAAACAAGGCCTTTTTACCGTTGTGAAGGTGTTGAGTCGTCTACTTCAGACAATATGTGGAGACCCCTGACGAACTTGCTTCGTCTGAAGTATGTTCGTAAGGTTTCTATTTTTATGAACAAGTTCCATGATGTGTATCAGACGCTTACCTCCTTCATTCCTCGGTAGTGTTGTCCTGTCGCTTTTTGACTTTTGTGTTTTGAGGATTGGATTTATTTCATAGAAGTGCATAATATAGAGATATATGATTGCTTCAATATAATTTTAAGATATTTCCGTTGGTGTTTTCAAATATTATTTCGTCAAATGATATACTTAATTATTTTTTTTTAGGTATTCATTGACGGTAATGGGGATGCTGAGGGAAACTTCACTGTAGTAGCTCTATTAGATGATACGGATGTCAATGGATCTATCCTCTCGATGAGTATGCAACCTGTAGGTTATTTTCAGTACAATCCCAATAGTAGTAGCACTCCTTACGCCATACCAGTAAGTTCGTTTAACGCATTGGTGTTGTGGCAAATGTTGAGGCTTTCGAGTTAGTTTAAGTATGATGTTTATTCTTTTTTGGATGAGATATCCTTTCAATTTATATGAACATGAATGTTTGTTTATTAGATAATATTATACAGGGTGTTTCCTAAACATGCGGCAAAAATTCAGGGGGTTGTTCCTTGGACTATTCTAAGAATATTTTGTCCTTTGATGATTTTTGAAAAACCTCTTTGTTTCGAAGATACAGGGCGAACAACATTTTTCATATTTTTAAAATTAATAATAGTTTAAATAAAAATGCGTACCGCACTGTGTTTACTAAGTAGGTACAATTTATTTTTAAATTTGTTTAACAACATTCCAATTACTAAAAACGGCCAGTTTTTTGACTAAAAATTGCTAATACATCACAAAACGAATTCAAATGAAAACCGTGTTTAATCTGTATTCCTTTACCATCTGCACTTATCAATTTTTAGTCAAAAAACTGGCCGTTTTTAGTAATTGGAATGTTGTTAAACAAATTTAAAAATAAATTGTACCTACTTAGTAAACACAGTGCGGTACGCATTTTTATTTAAACTATTATTAATTTTAAAAATATGAAAAATGTTGTTCGCCCTGTATCTTCGAAACAAAGAGGTTTTTCAAAAATCATCAAAGGACAAAATATTCTTAGAATAGTCCAAGGAACAACCCCCTGAATTTTTGCCGCATGTTTAGGAAACACCCTGTATATTAATTTTTATTATACACTTTGAAAATAGGAATAGTCACAGTATTAACAAATTATAAGAAAACAAATCATACAATTGAAATATAATTTCAAATAACAATAATTTCGAATTAATAATCATCGTTAAATATTACAAAAAGATTTATTGTTGTTTTAATATATATCAGAACAAATTAGTGAAAAATCATTATCCTACAGCTTTTGTTTTAAAATGTTTGAATTGAAAAGGGATGCCGGATGAGTATTCCTTTGATCTTAATATTTTCTCGGGAACAACAACAATAACTGAAAAAAGTGTGGACACCAGAAGGACGTCATTCGTAATTCTATACAGAAAACTCATCTCATTCATTTTTCTGCACTTTACCGAACTAAACATGTTGAACCTATATTGAGCTTAGGTGTAATCATGATCTTTTATGAGGCAATTATTCCGGGACGATAGGTATTCAAAAAAATTAATGACGTTCATAAATAAGGTTCCAATTCGACAACGCTCCGTTATCGCCTAATTTTATATCGCTTTTCACCAACTAAGCGAAGCATCGTTTTCATCTAGCATCATTCAACTGGAAGCACGGCAAAAAGGAAGCATACATAGAGATTTTAATAGAATTTATAATATGGAGTGCGGTGTAATATTCTATGGTCCAAAATTTTTTGAGAACTATTTGGCTAAGATAAAAGAAGGTAACAAGTCATAAGGCATAAGTCAAATTAACTTATATGCATCGTTAGAATTACCGACTTTGAAATAAAAAAATGATACAAGGGCATAAGCGACACCTTTGGTGACTGCTCAGCAATAAAGAACGGTTCTGAAAAAAAAGGGAAATATGGTCGAAACTCGAAATATGATGGCTATTCTTCGATTCAACACGCGGAATGGTCCTCCATTAAAAGGTTTCATTTTGATGTTTTGATGAGTTTTTTAAGAGATTTTGAGATCTAGGTGGACAGTTGTGATCACCTTTTCGAAAAGTAAACGGCCAGGAAACTTTTCTTGCAGAATTTGATTGTTTCCGTTTCCCTCGTTGCGCCGTCTTGTTGAGAATAAACTTCGTCGACATCAGAATCTTCCAATTGCGACCCTAAAAATCATCAACCATAGCTTAATTTCCAAGATCGACAAAACTGGACTTTCGTCAACAATTCTGCTATATTCTCAGTTCTTCTTAGGTGATGCATACAGTTTCGATACTTGACATCACTAACTGGGCGCAACAGCTCAAATTTTTTCCACCAGTTTCACTATTGCCGGTCCAGAAGTTGCTTCACGATTACCCAAAAGTGCTATAGTTATGTGACTACAAAATTTTCAATTTGTAGTGAATTTTAGCAATTTCATTGGGTTGTTGAATAGTGTATCGTTTCATCTTTAGTAATGTCGTAGTTCTTCCTTGTCAAATGCCTAAAGAGGATAGCTTTCAAAGTGACAGCTGCCAAGATAGCAGGCTATTCGAAATGATATCTTTTATTGGAAAAACCTTCAGTTGGAAGAGTCGGTTGCATTCTGTGTAGACTTCTGCACTGTGAATTTTGCCACTTCCAGCATAACGCTGCAAATTATTCACCCAACAATTAATTGATCGACAATACCTTGAAATTGAAAATTTCACTCACGGCCTTGTGTTCGAATTTATTAATTGACCAATAACTTCAAAGTTTTTACAATTGGACCAAACTTCAACAACAATAATAGTATAGTTCATCCAAAGTCACTTGGAGGAAGCCAGAATATTTCGACTTAACAAGGGTTGTCCAGGTTTCTAGAAATTCCTTTAGGGCCAGTGAATTTATTGCCTTACAATACTTTCAAATAAACCCCAGTATGTAGCGGATCGCAGTATCCACATCAAAGGGACATCTAGCCAAGCGTTTTTATGGACTAGTTCAAGTGACTTTGGATATACTATACTTATATCGAAGCAATTTGTATTAAATTCTCCATAGAATTCAACTATCGAATTTATTTTCACTTGAACGTCATAACGTAACCAGAGATGATTTTGTTCTAGGAATTCAAGTACTTTGACTCAGATCGTACAATTCAATGGGTTGGTGGAAAGCTACCTGTTGCTGAACCTGCTTGTGGATTTCATGGAGAAAAGTGTATCAGCAGACCTAATTGGAAGTTAATTGTTAGTATGTCATCCGCGGCGTCCCTTCTGGTAGTATGCATAATGTTTGCATTAAAGTAAGTTTGATATTATGTCGTACCATTGGTATTTTGAGGAATAGTAAGTGTCAATAGGCACATTTTACCTACTGATCAAAGACAATTATGTCTGGAATCGGTAATTCTTAAACCTCCTGATGCTGTTATGGTCACTTTGAACCATATTGAAGTGGGAATTGAAATTCAACCTCGTGGTTCTAACCAATAAAATATAATAGTTGGAATTCCTAACTACTTTTTGATAATTTGTGACATTTATGTACCTGTACCTGTACAGCTAGGGGTATAATTATCGTAAGTAATTGCACAAGTGCATCTAAATTACCGATAATTTTGCATGACAGCGTGTTGTCATAAAAACTGCATGAGTTCAAAAATGAAAATGACCGAATGCAGTTTTTCAAAGAAAACACGCTGGAATGCGAAATTATCCGGTCATTTTGATGCACGAGTGTAATTCGGGGGAATATTTCCCGAATAAACTGTTACAACACTTGTCAAACTGATGTAGAATGGAATTGCCATAGATTCGAACTGTGTAAGATGCATAGAAACTAAGCATCTATGAACAGAACAATTATCGCAGTACTGTTTCGCTTCCTACAATGCAATTATCGCTGTAATTTTCGATAATTCTCCATATAGATAGCATTTTTGACAGGAGGGAAATATTCGCTGTAATTTTCGATAATTGTTCTCTATATACATAGAATTTTTGACAAGAAGGAAATATTCGCTGTAATTTTCGATAATTGCATTCCATTTACATAGAATTTTTGACAAGGAGGAAAATATCCCTAAGTAATTGCACAAGTGCATCAAAATCACCGATAATTTTGCATGACAGCGTGTTGTCGTAGGTAATTGCACAAGTGCATCAAAATTACCGATAATTTTGCATGACAGCGTGTTGTCATAAAAACTGCATGAGTTCATTTTCATTTTTGGAGAAAGAGCCCGACACCGAAGGTGGAGGGCTCTTTCTCCAAAAATGAAAATGACCGAATGCAGTTTTTCAAAGAAAACACGCTGGAATGCGAAATTATCCGGTCATTTTGATGCACGAGTGTAATTCGGGGGAATATTTCCCGAATGAACTGTTACATTACCTGTCAAACTGATTTAGAATGGAATTGCCATAGATTCGAACTGTGTAAGATGCATAGAAACTATGCATCTATGAACAGAACAATTATCGCAGTGCAGTTTCGCTTCCTACAATGCAATTATCGCTGTAATTTTCGATAATTGTTCTCCAGATACATAGAATTTTTGACAGGAGGGAAATATTCATAAAAACTGCATGAGTTCATTTTCATTTTTGGAGAAAGAGCTCTCCACCTTCAGTGTCGGGCTCTTTCTCCAAAAATGAAAATGACCGAATGCAGTTTTTCAAAGAAAACACGCTAGAATGCGAAATTATCCGGTCATTTTGATGCACGAGTGTAATTCGGGGGAAATATTTCCCGAATAAACTGTTACATTACTTGTCAAACTGATTTAGAATGGAATTGCCATGGATTCGAGCTGTGTTAGATGCATAGAAACTAAGCATCTATGAATAGAACAATTATCGCAGTGCTGTTTCGCTTCCTACAATGCAATTATTGCTGTAATTTTCGATAATTGTTCCCCAGATACATAGAATTTTTGACAGGAGGGAAATATTCGTAAGTAATTGCACAAGTGCATCAAAATTAGCAGAGCTGAGAAATTAGATATGAGGGAAATGGCTTACAAATTAAAGAAGAACAATTTGTGTGAGTGCCTCAGGAAACAATATATGGGCCATTGTTGTTTCTGATTTATATGAGGGACATTCTCACTCAGCAAAACATCCCTGGTAAAATTGTTACATACGCCGACCAAACTGCAATTGTTTTTATAGGTGAGTCATGGAACAACGTTTATAAAACTACAAATAAATATCTGGCTAATATATATGGATGGCTGAACTTCAATTTGCTGACATTAAACTTCAATTAGAGCAAATTTGTCTTTTTTTCTATTACCTGTTAAAATAAAGAAAGATATAAGAGAGGCCAGTACGATCATCCATTTGGCACGAGACAGAGAGGAATTCCAGTTGATGGTCGCCAACCTCCGTTGAGGAGACGGCACTTAAAGAAGAAGAAGTTAAAATAAACTCGATGAGAATCCCTTGTCATTCCTGATGGAAAGGGTAACTTTCAGGGGGCGCACATGTCCATCTATTTTAAGGGTTAATCCAATCAACTATCTAGGTGTAGTTATCGAAAAATAAATATGTCGAAAAACGTCCCGTAGGTGCGGTGTACATTGAAAAACGAAGATCTTCTTGTTTTGTAGATAAAATAGAACGAGAGTAATTTCCACTACTGTTTTAATATTACGGACAATTGTTTCGCCACCACTGTCTATTTCCTCGGGTCACAGCCATTTCATGGTTTTCCATTCAATCATCAAGCAATGGTAGTCAAGGAATGGGAACAAAAGAGGAAGCTAGCGTTCTGGTGGACACTCAATGGTCAACGATAGGCCAAGTCACTTCACTCTTACTCGAAGAGCAGGAAAATGTTCTCCCACTCAGTAAACAGGAATTGAGGAATCTGACGGGCGCACTTGAGGGACATTCTCCTGTAAGGTATCATCTGAAAAATATGGGAAAAGCGTCTGATGACACATGTCGCATCTGTCAAGATGCCACTGAGACAGCCAAACACTAGCTTTGCGAATGTGAAGCTGTTCACCGGAAAAGGCTACATCACCTTGTTATTAAAGCCGGAACAAGTGATGAATGTAGCTCCCAGGAAGGTAATGAAGTTCATTTAGATATTACTGCCGGACTGGTAAAGAGTGTGGGGATGCATAATAGATCTTTATGTCAAGGTTCTTGCGAGATCTTTCGCCCTCCTCTATATTAATATAATATAAAGTGTATTTATAGAAAAGAGAGTGAATTACCATTCATCATTGGAGTTTTATGTTCTGCATTCGAAACTTTTGATGTGCACAACTTAAAAACTGTTCAGTGTGTTCTAGTTTCACTCTAAAATTTGTATGACATCAACCCACTTCTCACGTTCTATTGACCAGACTCAGATCAATAAAGTATCAGGTGGCTTTCCGTTTCACATTAACATGCGGTCATTCAATTCCACAGACAATAGACAAAGATAAATATATTGATTTATGAATATCTCTAGAAAGATACTGATTATTAAGATTACTATCGATGAGTTGATTCACATCATATTTCGCTTCCTAAAATCACTTTACAGGCATTACAGATACGAACAGAAGCTTGCATGTTTATTATGGAAAATCGAAATGAAAGATGTAACCATCATACCCACTGAAACTAACGAAATGTCTAGTAAAAGTATGGTAATGTATATTCAGGGACACTCCTGACCAAACAAAATAATTTTTTCGTGTTTTTAGATTCAAACTTGTAGATTCAGTTTGTTTCAAGCTCCCACTGGTAGCATTGCAGATATGTCAGATACTTCACCTAAAAGGGCTTACACAAAAATTGGCCTCTACAAGGGAAATATTGTTGCTATAAAGTTCTCCAACAGAAAAAGTTTCGATCTAACACGATCGATCAGGAAGGAATTAAAACAGGTAAATATATCTTATCAGCCATTATTCAAATTATACTCTTGATAGATATTTTTTCACTAACTCATCAGAAAATATTTATAAGTCACTAACTGATTCTATTTTTACGTTTGAAAAAATACCCTTTAGAACATTCATAACAGGACAAGCAGTGAAAAAGTAGTTAGAAGAGAAAAGATAATTGAAATTAAAACCATAAATTCTGGAAGAAACCAACTTCCTACCACCTTCAACTCCTCCCAATTAACTTAATATTAGATAGTTACTCCTTGATAGTTTCTTGTTCACTTAATGGAGATGAGTGTTTCATTAATTTGAACGCTGTATATTTTACTTCCTGAAAATAACAAAGAATGCCCTCTTTCTACAACCGGATCTAAATAACTACATTCCCGCATTTGTTTTCTCGCAGAGTTCCACTCTTTTATGTCTGCATAATTATATTTTTATTCGAATATTTCATTTTATGGAATTCTATCCATGTTAAAATACAGTCCATTCAGGAATTATTGACATCGAAGTAGGCCATGAACGTCTAGTCGCGGCTTTATTTCTGGTTACAAAAATATCACTAAAAATTGCTATGGTTCATCATAGAAATAACCATTTTAAATTATTTTCATCATTTTTGTATCCGAAAGATCCTGAATTTTCGAAATTTCGATTATTACGAAGGGACGCATACAGTCATGGTTTGAAATTCAGATTATATAACGTAAAAATATAGTGAAATGCTATCTCATTCCAAGGAAATCCAATGAAGAGATATCTATTCATTTGAGAGTCGCCCATGAAAGATCCCATTGAAGATCATTTAAAATATGCATATTCCTTTTCACCAAAGGCTCTTCAAAAATTGTTGCATTACTGATGGACACTGGATACCAACCTGCTTGCAAAATTCTTATCAAAAAACTCTTATGGATCATTTTAACTGTGGTGTCTAAACTGGTGAAGAAAACAGAAAAAACTGGTTGATAAATTTAAATACTGTAGCTTAGTGAATGGAAGAGCCATATCATAATAAGACAGAAATAAAATTCAAAGAATCCATTTAGTATATGAAAAATTATGACATCACAGTTGTACTGTAACTTTCAAATTGGAACCAATTTATCAGCCGATGTGTAAATTACTTTCTAAAGTCACTATTTATTGAAACTGTTCATGACATGAATGATTGATTAAACTTGTATGAAAAATATAGGTACTATTTGTACTCAAGTTTTCTGTTTTTTATTGAAATGCTTTTATACTAGTTTCTATTAAATTACATAAATTATTTTGCCCATAACAGCTTTAACTCACCCACTAAAAGCATTTTTGCATGAAATTATTTCTAATTTGTGAATTTTAACATTTTATTGCATTCTATTATTATCTTCAAGTGGGTAAGAGGTGAAGAAATTCTTGAAGTTACTCTTCTGAATATATTTTTCGATTAAATACTCAGTAAAAATTCTATAAAGCAATTGGAATTTATTAGATTTTTGGATTACTCATTGAAGAACAAAAAACAGATATAACAATACTTAATTTCAATATAGAATATTAATAAACTATAGATGCAATGCCAAGACTTTGTTTAGCAATCCAATTATAAAATAATTCTGTCTTCATAGATTTATATAATCCTCATGATAACCACTGTCAAAACAAAACATCCAGGTAAAAATCCAAATATCCAGCATTCAAAGTAGTGCTCCTTCTACTTTTACCCTTGAATATACTTGAAAAAATTTTGTTTTCTTTCTAGAGTCCACTGTTGAATAAATAACCAAGTATCCTCCAGATAAATGAATTTCACATTTTGTTGCAAATATTCTCTGTATTCACCATAAAATCGTACTCAACTTATTATATTTTTTTGTTTATCAATGAGAATTTTTTTTTTTATTAACTGTTTTCAACTTGTAACCAATTAAATATATGTAATGTTGTCTTTGATTGATTGAAATCCAGATGCTTTTTAGTCAAATTTCATCAAGGCCAATATATTGGTTGCTTTTGGCTCGGCTTTTGGTAACAATCAAATCATTCAATTGATACAACTTTTAAGTTTCAAAATTTCTTCGATCAAAACCAATAACACAAACAAACTAAAATGTAACCTCCTGTCAATGACATTTCCAATGCCAACCAGAAATCTGCAATTCAAAATGTTACTGAATGAGCCAGTACCAACTTAATTTCGATTTTCCAAAGCCACCCGGGATGTCAATAATTCCTGAATGGACTGTACTTATGAATGCAATGTTAATAGAACCTGATATGAATGACAACTGCGTTTGAAATTTCTTTCATGAGGAAATGATTATTGATCACCCTGTATGACTGTCAAGCGCATATTCTGAATTTTTATTTATGAATTAATTCTTTGTGGTTACGAAAACGAAAAAAATTGTAATGTTCGAGTACAGGGTGATCCAATTTTCACGAAAATAGAAAAAGTCAAAAATTTCACTACACTATTCTAGTAGAAATAATGATGTAAGGCGATACTAAAAGGTTACAAAATTAGAAAGTATTTGATCGACTAATTAAACAGTAATTGAACTGTGAAATTTCACTCATAAGGTGAACATCAACCTGTATATCCCAAAGGAAGGCGATTGAAACCTTTTTATACGAGTCCTCCATGATGACCTTCATTCATGGTATCCTTTTGTCGCATTCTTCCCGGGAAACCCTGTATGTATAGCTTGTCTATCATTGAATCAAGGTGTCATAAATTCGATACTCACTGAGAGGTTCTCGACAATTATAAGCCTTTTTTCAGTGATTTTTATGGTTTAGATGTAGGTAGATTGAGAACGAATCATTGAAATCAATGACCGTTTTAAAGATATACATATGTATGGGCGAGTAAAGAGGAGAAAGAATTGGTGTTTTTTGAATGGGATACCCTATATTTTTCAATTAAATTTTTTAGCCGCAGATTTGTCGAAAAGCATCCCGTTATTGATTTTTCAACAATGTCATCATCCGTTTCGAAGATACTGAGCTTTTGGACATCATTTTTGTGATTGGGCACCTTATAAATGAATATTTTTCATTTATTTAAAGATTTCAACGAGATGCTTTGCGAAAAATCTGTGGATAAATACTGCGTTGAAAAACAAGGTGTTTCATTTGAGAACACTAGAAGAATTCTATGGTCTGTTATGAGTATCATTTAAACAGCTTCTCTCAGACTGTGGGGCGCGCCTTCTAAGGGCAGCTGATTGACATGATTGAGGGGCGCACAAGAGATTGAAAATAATAAGATAAAGACAAAAAATATAAAGATAAGTTTGATCTAAAACATAAAAATCAATGAATTTTTCGAATACCTCGAACATAAACTAAGATATAGCGTACCTTATATTTGAAACAGTATTTCTTCAAAAATGCCCTGTGATTCGAGAGTATATCAGGATATATGCTCTCTGAAAGCTTATTATTTTGAAAAATGATTTCGGTGGTCCTTGAATTCTTATAGTTCTCGAGATGCTTACAGTCAGCATCGTAATTGGGGCATCCTGTTCATTGATATCTACAGTGAAATTAATGATTACTGGCGCCACTTTACATCTCAGATTAATACATTTTTTCACTGTCTCCAGGTTAGAGATTTAAGGCATGAAAACCTAATACCTTTCATTGGAGCAAGCGTTGATCCTGGAAATATGGCAATTTTCACTGCTTACTGCGCTAGAGGAAGCTTAGAAGATGTTTTAGCAAACGAAGACATGAGGCTTGACAACATGTTCATTTCTTCTCTTGTAACAGATATACTGAAGGTGGGAGCTCACTTAACAATTCGGCATTATACGATATTACTAACAACAATTTTTTTTTAATTTTTCAATTCTTTGCAGGGTATGATTTATTTGCACGATAGCGAAATCATTTCCCACGGCAACCTTAGACCAAGCAACTGCTTGATAGACAGTCGGTGGGTTTTGCAAATTTCAGATTTTGGCTTGCACGAATTCAAAGGAATACGATCGGAACCAGATGGCGAAGAACTGAATAGGGCGCTTTATAAAGCTCCAGAATTGCTTCGTCATCAATCGCCTCCTCCTAGAGGGACTCAAAAAGGAGATGTGTATTCGTTTGGCATAATTCTGTATGAAATACTAGGACGGTCAGGTCCCTGGGGTGTACTTGATTTATCACCATTAGGTATGATATATTATAGGAAATATTAATAATAATAATAATTGATGTCCATAACAACGCAATTCATAATAGAAACGGAGATATTTATTGCAATGACACCAGAATGATTCTTCAGTATTCTATTTTGTAGGTTAAACTAGTCACACAAGAATTCCATGACTTATTGGCTCTTAATCTTCCGCTCACTCTCTTCGAGTTGAAAATTCAACTGAAATTAAATCGAATTAATTTTATTTTGCACGGTTTGTTGTGATTCAAAATAATTTTAAATTTAATATTTCCATCTTTACATCATATTTTGTTTGTCGATAATTTATATTTGATATTCTGTTGCAAAGGCGGTAGGTCTTGTTCACCAGTTGTTAGATTTTAGACGTCATGAAAATATTTCTCCGATGCCAAATTAACTCACTGGCGTCTTCATAATTTACCTTCAATTTCACTGAAAATAAAAAAAGAAATAAACATATTTGATATACATATGATAGTGAGTGGGTCATCTAGCATTTGCCTTTGAAATATCATAGTATTTATTTAGTCTGGCAATACTTTCGTCATTCGTGTTAGATAAAGAATCGAAGTACCCATTTTCGCAGGGAAAAATATTTTCTTTCATTGTAGGATATGATATCATAGCTGTGTGATAATTATTCACGTTGTTCATCACAGGCGAGGAACTGTGACTACCTGTGATTTGGAGATATCAGTGATTGATTCACTGTCACTACTCTAGAATATCGTTGAATGTACTAAATTTTCAAATGTATTGATCAAACCTGTATAGGTACTTATTTTTCTAGCGTGAATAAACTAACTTGCTTCTTCATTAAATAAATATTTAAATTAAATATATTTAAAGAAATAGATCTCTCGCTCAACACTTGGTGAAACATCGTTATTAATAAATAAATAAAAACACTTGACTATACGTTCACAAATTTGTGAACGTATAGTCAAGTGTTTTTATTTATTTATTTATAAATATATTTGGATAATTTTCAGAAATTATCAATCGGGTTAAAAGAATAGATGGTGATAATCACTTCAGACCACCACTAGGGCAATTGGATGCTGCTGAATATATCATCAAATGCATCAAAGCTTGTTGGCATGAGGAACCTGATCAGAGGCCAGATATCCGATATGTTCGAGTAAGATTGAAAGAAATGCAGGTATGGAATATCAATACAATAATACGAATCTGTAGAAAAGTTAATTCAATAATTCTTCAATTTCCTGTTTCAGGCGGGACTGAAGCCAAATATTTTTGATAATATGCTCGCGATAATGGAAAAATATGCCTATAACTTAGAAGGATTGGTTCAGGAGAGAACAAATCAATTGACCGAAGAGAAAAAAAAGACTGATGCATTACTCCATAGAATGTTACCAAAGTTAGTAAAGAAATTTCGAAAATAAAAATTGTCCATTAACTTCATATGATCTATTTCAATGATCTCAGATTTGTGTACTTCTAGATTCAAGTTAGAATGAACACAGCATTTCATACAGTTTGCCTAGGCAGTAGGTCAGAGAGTACATTTGATTTGAAATTAAGCTAATTTCTAAGGTTGGGAAAATTGTATAATTCGTGAAAATAATGATTATATGCCGACAAAGCACTGTATGATGTGATTAGTGTATTCTTAGTTATTTATTTGACTATGCAGTGTTCACACAACTATGTTAGCATTACAGGTCGATATTATATTTTCAAGTTTCAAATCTGCTGATTTGGGGATGACGTTTCTTTAATTTGATTAGTTCATTAATTTTGAATATATTTTTTCAGACCAGTGGCCGAAGCACTCAAAAGAGGTGATCAAGTTGAAGCCGAAATATTCGATTGCGTTACTATATATTTTAGCGATATTGTGGGCTTCACTGAACTATCTGCAAATAGCACACCTCTGCAAGTGATTGACTTACTCAATGACCTGTACACATGCTTCGATTCCATTATTTCACACTATGACGTTTACAAGGTAATGAAATATTATTGAATTGAATTTCGTTGCCATTGGGATAACTCAAAAAAAGGCATTTTGAATTATCGCAGTTTTCCACTTGAAAACTGATTATTTAGCTTGCCAGGTGGAACTTAAAATTTGAAACTCTGTGTTACTCAGAATAAGAGAGATAGGCCAAACATATGTTATATATTCGAAATCAGGGGAAAAAAGCTAGTAAAGTATAGAAAAATATACAAGGTGTTCCATTTGAAAAAATGAAGTTGCAATCAATATGTTGCCCACTCTGTATATATTTCGTTTTGTGAAATCATTTTGAAAAACACTAGTCGATTTCTTGAAACTTTCATAAAAAACTTTTTTTTGTAATTCTTTTAGTAACAAAGTTAAAGGAGGATCAAATTATGGTGAAAAGCCTGGTATACAGGGTGAGTCTTTGACTTGTACATATATTTTAACCCAAGATTCCTGAGGTCAAAAGAAACACTTTTTTTTACCATTTTTTCCGATTCGGCCCGGTTAAAAAGATACAGGCTGCTGAAAATCGTTAAAAAAATGTGATTTTCAGCTATATCTCGTAAATGGTTCTATTGAAGGAAATGATTTTTGAAATATAGCTTTTTTTTTATGTGATACATCTTATCCGAACATAAGATTCCATACACATTCTTCTGTTTCTTTATTATGAACATTACATCCCATAAAAATACCAGAAATTCGAAGAAACCAACTCTTAAGAGTAATTTGAACAGTCATTGAAGAATATTTGGCTAATTTGAAAAGTAAAAGTATTCTTCATGTTTTCTCGTACAAAGCGCCGTTTTCGAATAACTTGATCTTAAAAAAAAAAAATTATCTGTGAAATTCAAAAAATTGGGTACTTTGGCTGAATGCAACTCTGTTCTGTTGTGGAAAAAAATCACAGAAATGAATATTTACTATGATGTCATGTCTCAGATTTTAGAATTGAAGTAATAGCCAACTTAGTTTGAAAATGAAGTTATTTGAATAAGCTCACCTCAACTCCTCGATTTGATTACAAAATACTGAGCTTTGGCACAGCTCTGATAATAAGAAGATACTTCACTAAAATCAACATTCTTTTTGAAAAGTTCAGATTATTCATAAAGCCCATGTTTAAAAAAGTTTCCACAAAATAGTCCCATTATAATGACAACAATCAATATCTCACTAAAGACTGCTGCTATCGAACAATACTGTATTCTTCGGGTCATTCAAACTCACATCGAAACATACCACTAGGACTAGGTACATACTAGACAAATTTTCATGTGATTGAGATTGAATTGCTATTCCATAAATTCATCCTAAGAGCATATGATTGACATAATTCCAAGAGGGCCATAATTGTTTCAATGTGAAAACAAATTAGGTGAGTTGAAAGAAACAGGATATTCCATTGTGGATATTTATATTAGATACTTCTCATTTATTTTCAATGCCAAAATCAAGATGAATTAAGCAGTAAAGTTGGCTATAATGTAGGTACACATTAAGAACAAATTTGATTACAAGTGGAGTCTAACATTTTCCATTGATTACAGAGCCAGAATATTTTACATATTTTCATACTGATGGCTTCAATAATATTGATGCATTTCAATATTTTTATGAGATAGTTGGAACAAATCAAATGCTTCATTTCATAAAGGAATTGTTTTCTATCAGAATGCACAGTGATTTATTTTGTATCCACACATTTATTTTGGAAGTTGTTTTCAAATTTCTTGAAAATATGTACGGAACTTCAATATTCTGTTGGGTTTCTTCAAATCTTCGATGATATTCATTTCATGCTAACATAATAACAAATATCATATCATCATAACAATAACAGTGTAAACTGTAAATGAAAATTTTAGGTTAGAACATAGATTATTCGAACCGAACTGCAGTGTTTATATTTGGCATCACTCGAAATTTGAAATTCAAACTTGAAACCACAGATTACTATAGCCTGTGTTAGAACTTTCAGAGATGAATAATATTCATTTGAGATTTTAAGGTTAAATGGCAATTCTTGTACGAAATGAAATAAACAACGATATCATATAAATGAAATATAATGAACGAATGGATATGAATATCAGAGGTAATAGGGGTGGTAGCGAGCTCAATTCGTTATAATTATCGAAAATGAAATAGAAAATCAAGCGAAGAATATTTAATCTTTAGCGTCAACGAAATTGGAATAACTCATTTATTTTATTATGAACACTACTTTGTTCAACAAATGGAATGTTGAACGTGAGTTTATGATGGTTTTTCTAATTTAGTAGCTTATTTCCAAGGTTCAAAAGGTATATCTTATGTTTGAGAAAACTTCAGTGTTCCGGTTTTCAGGGGTGAATTAGCTCATTTTGAAAATTTAAAATGGCTATATCTTTTCAACAGGGCCGAATCGGAAAAAATGATAAATGAAAAAAGTGTTTCTTCGGTTAAAATATATGTACAAGTCAAAGACTCACGCTGTATATATATCTAGAAAAAATGTCGGGGAAGCTTTTTCGAATTCAACATTCCAGCTGATTAAGATAATCTATTTATAAAATTGTTGTTTTTTGAATTTGGCATTTGAAGGTTACTAAAAAATATTTGATTAACCGATCCGGTGAACCGATTTCAGCAATACTATAAAATGTATTGGACGAATTAGCCGAATTGTTATCAATATTCACATAATTCCGAAGCATTTTCTTTCCCAGTTATTCAGGAATTGATTGAATATTTTTCGAATTGATTGTATCTCATTGTATAGGAAAACTTGTTATATCATAGACCTAGATAAATACTAACATATAGATAGGAAAGTCCCAATTTACAAACTGTTTTTTTGCGCCCTCTTTTCGCTTGGGGTGAACTAAAGAGGTTTTTTCAATGTATGGTAAATAGATGACGCGGTATGATGCTTGTAACTCGAAAAATTTCATTTCGCCGATATCTCCAACTTCAACCGAAATAAAATGCTGGTGTCAATTTGTTTCTGATGGTATTGGAGACTTATGAGGAAGGAAAAATCATTACTGATGTTTGCATTGATTCAAATTGAAAAACTAACCAGAATCGATTATCCATCTACACTGCGCGATATCAACAAACAGATTCCTACTTTTTCCGAAGCTAGACCCCCTCGAGTTTTACCTCAAGCCAACAGATAGCGCGGACTACAAAGTTACTCTACAGTTACTTGAATCCTCAAAATTATGAGTGGAGTCATTTGTCTATAGCAACTTAATTAATATGATTATAGGTTGAAACAATTGGAGATGCATATATGGTCGCTAGTGGTCTACCTATAAGACATGGAGACAAACACGCTGGTGAAATTGCATCTATGGCTCTCCATCTACTGAGTAAAATAAAAAAATTCAAAATAAAACACATGGAAGGTGAAGTTCTACAGTTGAGAATAGGCATTCATTCAGGTAATTTATGAAGAAAATCAATAAAGAAATTATTAACCAAAAATGATCGATTTCCTTTCGAATTATGGAATGCTTGCGTACTGTTCAGTTGAATTCAGGGGAATGGGAGGATATCGATTTACTTTACAGCAAATAGATATCTTTCTTTGTTTGTACTCGGGATGTTGTTTGGCCGTTAGATGTCTCACTATACTCCACTTTAATACAGTGACTGTATTAACCACAGTGGCGACAAGCGTGGTCTGGTTTTTGATTGGCTGAGCCTAAATATGGCGGCATTTTTTTATATTCTCCATTTACCTAATTCTTGGGATTTATTCAAAATGTAAGGCCAATTTTATTCAGTTACTGTAGTATTCTTCAGTTAAATTAATTCGTTTTATATACAATTAAATGATATCAGGCCCAATAATTTTGATTTTGACGTGTGTCAGTTCAGTGAATTACATTCTCAAGTTCCATGGTTCTATGTCCTCATCCGCCATTTTTAGGCTCAATTTGAACGAATTGTCGCCACTTTGTTTAATAAAGTCACTATACACTTCAACTGGGTCTAGTCATGAAAACAATTTGAACCAATGATTTAACCACGGGCGTAGCCAGGGGGGGTTGGGTGTTCAAACCCCCCCGAAATGTTTAAGATGTCAAAATTTATTAAAACTAAACATGAAGTTAACAGGAATATATATTCGTAAGTAGATAGTAATGATATTTTCTATCAATTCAAAACATGCATTGTGGACTTCACAATTTAACGAATTTAATTCGATCTAATTCAGTATGTTGAATTATCTGAATCTGAAGTACTTAGTTATTTCAGATCGTTCACTTTGAAACATATTTTTTTTTTCAAATCTCGAAAATATTTTTTCGGTGGAATTTGTAAAAAGTGAATGAAATTATCACTCTCAGTTTAATGCATTTGTAATCTGAAATTTGAATTAAATTACCTCCACGTAATCTAGTCAATTTGTGCTCACATATGCCCCTCAAGGGAGTTTTGATTTCTTCGATCGTATGTATTTTTTTTAGGTGCTGAATCCAAATCTGACGTTTAGCACCAAAATTTCGTAATTTTCTTTGTTTCTGGGGTACAGAATTCGAATCTGAGGTTTGCCACCTAAATTTCATGGTAAAACATTGCAAAAAATGAAAAAAAGGTGAAAATTTTCATTTTTTGCCGGTTTTTTGTATTGTAACGAATTCGCAAGCCCTACGCCACTGCTTCTTTCTAGAAGGTACCGGACGCACCGAGAGCTCGATAGAAAGATCAAGACGCTTCTAGAAATCTAGAGAGATATGCCAGCGGTATATAACCAATCGAAGCCGCAGAGCAGGGCAGTGCGATGGAAACGGCGGTCAGTGCTGTACACTCAATTAGATATAACTTGAAGAAATAAATTAATGTAGTTGTGAAAATAAATTAGTGTAATAGTTGAAATAAATCATCTGTAAATAGTTATTTATAGTTGTGTATCTGAAATAAATTAGTGTTAGCCAGAAGTACCGATTTAATTAACCGAGAAACGTTACAATTGGTGTCAGGTGTGAGGATCGCGTGTGTTTTCGAACCGAGAGTTAATTAAATCGTAATATTTCTGTGGATATTTTTGTGGACATTATCATGGACATTTTTTTTAGTGGACATTATCGTGGACATTTTTTTTAGTGGACATTCTCGTGGGCATTTTTGTGGAAATTCTCGTGGAAATTTCTGTGGACAGTAGTGTGAACATTTTTGTGATCATATTTTTGAATGCCATTTCCGAGATCGCAGTCAAGGAAAATGGATCAGACAACCTTGGATTTCTTTAAGCAAGCTTTTGAACAACTGACCAAGCAAGTGCAGGATAACCATATTGCAACTAAGGACTATACCACAGAAATAAAGGAAACCTTCAAATCGTTTAAAAATGAAATGAAGGATAATTGTAGAAGAATGATGGATAACACGAAAAGGTTAGAGAATACTAGGAATAAGGTTGAATCGAAGAAACTGGAGGACCATGAAAGGAACCAGAATAATCAGGAAGTGTCAAAAATGATGGAAGCTATACCAGATAGAAAAAAAGAATGTTTGCAAATGACGGAAGCCAGAAGACTGAAACTAGAAGAATACAGGGCCTTTCAGAAATTCCTGAAGAATATTTGCAGCGTGGAGATCTGGTTGAATCAAAAGCTTCATATAGCGGCAGATGAGAGCTATAGGGAACCTCATAACCTGGAAAGTGAAATCCAGAAGCATTCTTCATTCGATGCAAAGGTTATGGTCAGCGATGAAAGAGTGCAAAGCGTAATAAACGAGGGAAAAGAGTTACTACATTCGAATCACTATGCCAAAGATGAGATAGTCGTAAGGATGGAAGAAATCAAAAAGAATTGGAAGAGACTGTTGGAACTCAAGCGGATCAAACGGGAAAAGCTGAACGAAGCATATCAAGCACTGCTCTTCAGGAGGTCCGTCGAAGAGTTTGAGGTTTGGCAAGGTGAAATTGAGATTCAAGTTAGTAACGATTTCGGAAACGACTTGGCTTCAGACAACAACATCCTAAGATGTCAACCCGCTTTGGAAAATGACTACCAACAGCACCTAGAGAACTACGAGAGCATCAACGAGATAGATGAGGAGGTACAGTGATTGAGCAACAGGAAATCGCTGGCAGCGTCTTTGGACCTGGGTATCAGTCTTACCGCGGTCCAGAGCTCACAGAAAAAGTATCGGACGCTGGAGGTCGAGCTGAACTCGAGGGAACATATCGTGAAAAGTTTGATGGATAGGGCGGTCAACATGATGAGATCCGGTCATGAGTTCTCCAATGATATCAGTGCGAAGGTGAAGGAATTGCAGAGTCGATTTGTGATGGTGGGGGATACGGCCAGGCTGAAGATGTTCAGGTTGCAAGATGCCCTGGAATCGGAAAAGTTTTACGAGGAGAGTTCAGAAGCTGAGGCCTGGATTGATGACAAGTTGTCGGCTCTGGCAACAAGTGAGATTGGTAGAAATGAGATTTCCATTCAGATGTTGCAGGGAGAGCTGAGTATAATAACTGCTGAAGTTGTAGCTTACCAGGAAACGATCGATAAATTATCTCAGAGGCGTAGCAATCTTGTTAAAAGAGAGCACTACGATGCCGATAACGTCAAGAGAAGGGAGGCAGAAATAGTGCAAGAGTTCAAGAAGTTACGTCAGCTAGTGGCTCAGAGGGAAGTTTCTCTCTCTGAAGCCTTCCAGTATTTCGGGTTCCTCCAAGAGTGCACCAAGCTCCAAGAATGGATCACGGACCAGATGACTTAGTCCAAAATTGAAAAGCATGGAGTTGATGTCGAGCATGTGGAACTTATAATTCATGCCTTCGACACTTTTTACGCCCGTATAATAAATATCGAGGCAAGACTCCAATCATGTCTAGTCAGTGGAAATGCTCTGATAGAAGCTTAATACAGATATAGCGCCAAGATCCAGGAGAAGATGATTGAGGTCCAGACTCGATGGAAGAATCTTTTGGAGCTGGTTAATGATCAAAATGAACTCTTGGTCGGATTAAAACAGGTGCATATGTTCGATAGAAGAGCTGAAGAAATAATCTCTTGGATAAGCGAGAAAGAGGTTGCCTTGTGCTACGATATCAATAGTCAAGATTCGGAAAGTAACCAAGATTTGCTCAGAAAACCTCAGGCTTTCGAAGGCGAGTTGAAAGTAGTCAAGGACAAGGTGGACTTTATAGAGCAAGAGGCCAAGAAACTTGTTGAGGAATTCCCAGATACCAATGAGCACGTTGACAGCAAGAAGGAAGATACGCTGGAAGCTTACAAATATCTTGTTGTGTGCGCAGAGAGGAAGAAATATAACTTGCAGCAATTGGAACCATCCCGAGTTTATATAGACCAAGACATTGACGAGAAGATCGAAATCCTGAAGTTTGGATTAGGGACCTGAGAGAAGCGAAAGGATATCTACGATGAGAACCTGGAAGCTCAGTTGTTCGATGAGGAGGTGTCCGTATTCGTGAATTTGTTGATAATGAGGGAGGACGCTCTCAAGAACGAGAAACTGGGAGGTAATATCTTGCAAGTGGAAGATCCGATCGGGGGGCATTGCGACTTTGAGGAGAAGATTAAAGTTCAAGAGAAGACCGTTGAGTGTTATTTCTGTGGAGAAGGAAATTGCAGAAACGGAGAATCCTGGAGATTTAGCCACGTTGCCGGATATGTTCAGGGACTGAACCTCGGACTGAACGACCTAGAAAGGGGGCAGTGTAACGAATTCGCAAGCCCTACGCCACTGCCTCTTTCTAGAAGGTACCGGACGCACCGAGAGCTCGATAGAAAGATCAAGACGCTTCTAGAGAGATATGCCAGCGGTATATAACCAATCGAAGCCGCAGAGCAGGGCAGTGCGATGGAAACGGCGGTCAGTGCCGTACACTCAATTAGATATAAGTTGTAGAAATAAATTAATGTAGTAGTGAAAATAAATTAGTGTAATAGTTGAAATAAATCATGTGTAAATAGTTATTTATAGTTGTGTATCTGAAATTAGTGAATTAGTGTTAACCAGAAGAATCATCGATTCAATTAACCGAAAAATGTAACAGTATATAAACTTTCTACACATAAATTTGAATTTGGGTACCCTGTTGTATAAATTCAACGACGGTATTTATTCCCTAAATATATTCATTGGAATCGATGTGAATGAATAAACTAAATTTAATTTGCTTTTTTTCTCAGAACATACTTGAGAAATAAAACTGGTGAAAATAGACTGAATGCGTTGGCTCTCATGAAGTTGATATATTTAAAAGAAAAACAGAAAATTTTTTTTATAATGTGTAAATAAAACCAAATGTACTCGTTCTTTTTTGTTTTTTTAAATGGTGAAATATATATTTTATAATAAATATGATTATGGTTATGTCAAGCCCTTTTATTCGCATTATTTTCTTGAACCAGTGGCATATACAGAGAACGAGTTTGATATTTTTGCTATATCATGTACATGCAGGCACAATACGCACACTCATTTATTTCTATGAAAAAAATTCTCATTTCACCCATTATCCTTTCTGTGTACGCCTTTGTCTTAAAACCCCTCCCCCGAAACTGAAACCTGGCTACGCCCGTGGATTTAACTAACTAGTTAAATCATAAGTATTCAAAAAATTAACAAAATGCGAAATTCCTTTCATTTTTATAATCGATTGGCTATTTATCATTCAGTGTTATAAAGGAAAAATTCTATTCAATGAAAATATAGAATTTACTGAAAGTTAGGTGAACTTAAGCTATTAGGGCTTTCTTTAAAAATTACACATATCCAAAATTCATTTTGTGGATATATTACACCAATGATTAGGTTACCTATGTATGATTTTTTTATGTTTTCGGGATATATCATAGGGGTGAACATCCAACTCTTAATGCATTTTTTATCATAACTTTTTAACGAAACAAAGTTTCTCAATTCAAAAATATGTGTTGAGATTAATTAACAGTCTATTGTAGAATTTGTTTCTGTGTTATGTCCGTAAAAGCAATAGTTTCTTAATGAAAAAATAAAATACAACTATGAATAAACGGATCTTTTGCGAATGTAATCGAAAAATTCTAGCAGACGGGTGGAATTGTTTTATTGATAGAGAGCAAGATTGAAGAACGTCATTCCTTCAATTCTTCAGTAATTCCAAGAAAAAAATAGAATTATTTTTTTCTTATTCTTGACAACGTGTAATATATACCAGGTGATTTTTTTGGATTGAATAATTCAAAAACCTCGAAAAGCAAAAACTTATGGAAGGATGTTTCGAATAAAAGTGAGTGGTTTCAAGGGGGTTTTCCACTTATGCCAGAACCTCTTCCATTTAGGTAATTCCCCCTTGTGGGGGGTACGGTTGTAAACTTTGAAATTTTGAATGAAAATCCCTGATTTTTATCGCAAATTCTACGACAAAAAAAATAAATGATTATTACAAACAATTTTTCAGGTATCGTCACAGATGGCTCTGTATATCTATTTGAATTTTCCCTCCGAACGACCTTTACATACCCGTTTCATTTATCATTTACATGCATTAAGTATGTAACAATTGGAAGAAGATTATTTGGAATCTAATAAAGCTCACCGTCAAGACTTTTTTTGAGTATAACGGTTTTTCTTGTTTCAATAGTTGGACATTTACGACTAAAATTTCATGTAAATGATTAAGACCTTTTAGATGGAAAATTCAAACTCGATTAGAGAGCCAGCCGTGAGCACTCGTGAAAAACTTTTGTATTTTTTGCCGAATACGAATATACAGGGTGTATATGAATAGTTTCGAAAAAATTTAGGTAGAAAGTTCTTGTCAAAAAAAAGGTTGGATCTTTCATATAATTTTTTTTTGAGCCCTCCTCGGTTTAGCCCTCGAATATGGAGTCTGAAAAGAAGTTTTTCATTTTTTTCTTGAAACCCAGGAAATTCACGAAAATGGAATTAAGCTGACCTTTTATGCGGACAAGAAGGCATTTTTTTGTGGTGTTCGTCTATGATTCCAAGGGATAGAAAAAGCCACCCCTTAATCTTGTTTCGCAATTAATTTTCTACATTCATATTTTACAATAAGAAAATTTATTTTGGATAAACTGATCAATTCTCAACAAATTAGGTCACTTGTAATTGTTTTTCTAAAAGACACGATTTTTGAGAAAAAGAATTATCAACAAATACCACGTCTGAGTAGTGGAAGCTGAAATTATTTTTGATCTCAAATTTATTCAATAGGCGGATGTCAAAACGATAACTTTATTGGAAACTGCTACAAATATATAATAAATATAACAAAAAAAAAATTTGAACTTTTCACAAATGAAAAACTACTTTTCAGGCGCCATCTTCAAGAGGCTGTAACTAAGCGGGGGGCTCAAAAAAAAATTTTTATATGAAAGACCCACTCAATTTTTTTACAAGGAATCGCCCCTTAAATTTTTCGCAAGTATTCATATACATAAAAAAAAACAGAAGTTAATATTGCAAGGTTTATCCCCGTTCTCCCCACAAAGGACAATTGAAGAGTTTCTAGCATAGGTGGACTTCTCCCTCTAACAAAAGATTTTCCGTAGATACGGGCTACAAATGCACCTGAAAAAAACTCATAAATTTTATTCACTTGCTGTATAATTTACTATTTCGATATTTTGCAGGTCACTGTGTAGCCGGCGTAGTTGGGTTGAAAATGCCACGATATTGTTTATTCGGAGATACTGTTAATACAGCATCAAGGATGGAAAGTTCAGGGGAAGCGTTCAAAATTCACATCTCATATGCAACATATGCTTTACTTCAGAAGTTGGGTGGATACAAGTGTGAAGAGCGTGGTGTGATACCAATCAAGGTATTAATTGTTGTAAATGTACTGTACTCAGAGGAAAGAAAAGATAGAGGTGCCTTATAGCATTTATTGACATCGCTATAACATTTTTGTTTACAAACACTTATAATGTACTGCGTTGCCATTCTGAGGAAGAAGTAATCTTTTCTCCGTTCTGTGGCATAGATGTTTTGCGAATATTCTGAGGATTTGGCAACACGGTTCTGTTGTTGTTATTGCACGTGTCAACTAGAGGTGCGTTAAGGGTTAACTGTTCATTTTAATTTCACGTTTGTAATCGGCGTTATTTCATACAATGTGTGAATTTTAAGTTACATATTGTTAATTTTAATCATGGTAAATACTCGAAAAACATGTATAGTGTGTAAAACATCGGAAATGAAAACCTAACCTATCATAGGTTAGTTCACATTTTGAGTCCATAGGCGTAGAATATATCTCGTCTATGGCGTAGTATTTGTGAGATATCGAAAACTTAATTCAATGCTAACATTTGTAGGTTTCCTTCAAATAGAGAATTTAGCGAAATATTGTGCCACCTATTAATATTGCAAATGAACAATTTGCCGAAATATGCATATGTTTGTTCCAAACATTTCAGCACCGAAAACTTAATAAGAGGCAGTAAGAGAACCATTGACTACGCCACTGAAATGTTTACCGCCCCTCTAGTTGTCAATTTTGCAGGTTTGTTGTTGTCCTATCTCACTTTATCATCATGCTGTTGCAATTGATTACAATACAACGCTATTTACTTCTAAGGGCACCTCTATCTTTTCTTTCCTCTGAGGTACTGTAATTGAAGTAAAATCAACAAAAACATTTTGAATAAACTGTATTGAGCCAGAATCGAGAAAAGGTCAAATAAGTAAACCTACTTGATAAAAGCAATCTGATTGAATATCAAAATTATCATTGTGCCGAAACCTTCACCATCTGATATTACTTTTTGATATGTACCTCCTTTTTGTCTGGAATAACAACAGTGTCTATAAGACACTGATGAGGAAAAATTGTATTAGAAAATATAAAAATTGCCAAACGTACGCCTTTACAATTCGTGGGTACAGTTTTAAATATATTTCTCCTTGTTTTCGGGTTTGTTTTAATATTTTGTCAGTTGAAATTGTATTTCGAGACACAAATTATTATCATGAAGATATATGTATCAGATAGTGAAAGTTTTGACACAATGATGTCATAATTTTGATATTTATATCAGATTGCCTTCATCATATAGATTCGATTGACCTCTATATTTTGAAGCAATTTTTCATTGCTTAGTAAACATCAAAAGATGAAATTAAATTCTCTGAAATTCTTATTTCAATTGTAAATGTTGGTTTGTATATTTATTTCACAGAATTTTAAGAGAAAAGATCCATAACTACCTGTTGAGATTGCTTTCTCCTACCAGAGAAAATCAAGCTTGTGAAAAATTACATACATGAACTTGACTTGATTTGAGATTTTTATTGCTTGACTTGATATCGAGCTACTTGATTCTACTTGAGCTTGATGCGCACGAGTTGCATAGCATATATTTCTACAAACTCGAGCGCGCTTAGACAAAATAAAGGGGTTCCCCGAGATCACTGAAGCGATCGCCAGCAGTAGCGTAACTAGATTATACTCATGGGGGTTGTTTTCCCCCACTATGGAAGAGCAAAATCTTTCATTTTTTTGTATCTGAATGTTATTTTCCTATTTTTACTCACAATTTTTCCTTATTTTCTAAACAATGGGGGGTTATGTCCCCGATAACCTCGTTACGCCAATGATCACCACTGTGAATGTTCAAGTAGTGTTCTCGCATTTCTACGAAATTTTTATTAGGATGAAATTTGTTGGTAAATTTTGGTAGAGTTAGAAATCTAATATTTTGTGTATCAGCTCTAGCGCCGGAGAAACAAAGGCACCGAGACGGTTGGGCATTAGGATGCCTAGACTGTGACTAGAGGTTTATTTTTGGCCATAATTTTAGGCTAATTTATCAATCTCATGAAAAATTTTTTGCTCTCAAATTGTTTGCTTGACGTTAAGCTAGCAGAACCTAAAAGCCTAGTCATGTTTTTTTTGGTTATTCTTCAAAGTGATTCAATTAGTGTTCCCATTTTAAAATATGTAGTTGACATTTTTGGTTCTTTTATACAATGAGTTTGATGAATGAAAATCGTTTTTGTGAGGTTCCTTCTTATTTCATCATTTTTGTATTGATGTAGCAATTCACAATAAAACTGCTAAAAACACTACTATTTGACTTGATTTCAAGTCAAGCCAAGTGAAGTACCTTGAATATCAAGTAAAGCCGTGAATCTTTATGCCTCATCACCTTTCCCATTTTGAATACCTTCAAATAGTTCTGAGCAGCTGAGCCGAATGGTATGAAATTGAGTTTGTATATGTAAAATAATTACACGAATCTTCATGGCTTCATGCCAATTTCCAAGGGAATCATATACATCAGAACCGACATCCTAATGAATTACATCAAGAAGCGCTTGAATGTACAGGGTGGGCAAATTTCGATGTTTTAGCACTACAACTTTTAAACCAGAGGAGATGGACAAAATCTGATACCCCATTCTCGGTCTCTTTTTCTGAGAATCTAAAAAGAGTAGTTTTCATTTTTGGTCATCTTCTTTTGTTTTCGAGTTATAAGCGAAAATTGGAAAAATGGCGATATCGAAAAACATTTATATCTCCGCTAATACTGATGATAGAGCTCTGAAATTACAACATTATACAGGCACTTTTTTAACGTAGAATCCAGTGGCGTGCTCGTATTTTCAAAAGGGTTTTTAATTACGAAGCTATGACCCAAACTTATGTTTTTTCGAATAGGAACACTAGATTTTTGTGCCATTTTCTGAAAACTAAATTTTTCCTGATTTCAGGGGTTTGCCCCTTCGTAATTAAATTGTTGAGTTCAATCATATATGCATTGTTTCATATGCTGTTTAAAATGGATTGGTACTTGTGCGTATTGATTCTGGAGACCTAAGTAAATAATCTGATACATGCATCTCAATACAACTCTTTCGATTGATAAATTCGATCTTGTGGTTTCTCCGTTATTTCCAAATCAATTTTTAAATAAAAAATTTATAAAACGTATCTAGATTCAAATATTGTAGAAATAAGTGAAAAGCATAGAAATAATCAGATTGACGGACACTGCTCTTGTTATAGAAAACTCAATTTTTCTGTGTTCATCAACAGTTGAAACCATAGAAATATTGAGACTCTTAGGTGAAAATAGGTTTTTGGCCATTTTCTATTATTTATATTGATCCGAATCATACGATGTTATATATTTTTGAAATCAGGAAAAATCAAGCTTTCAGAAAATGACACAAAAATCTAGTGTTATCATTTGAAAAAACATAACTTTGGGTCATAGCTTCGTAATTAAAAACCCTTTTGGAAATACGAGCACGCCACTGGATTCTACGTAAAAAAGTGCCTGTATAATATTTTAATTTCAGAGCTCTATCATCAGTATTAACGGAGATATAAATGTTTTTCGATATCGCCATTTTTCCAATTTTCGCTTTTAACTCGAAAACAAAAGAAGGTGGCCAAAAATGAATACTACCCTTGTTAGTTTCTCAAAAAAAGAGATCGAGAATGGGGTATCAGATTTTGTCTATCTCATCTGGTTTAAAAGTTGTAGTGCTAAAACTTCGAACTTTGCCCACCCTGTACAGCACTTAGAAGCTCTTGATGCCAATTACAGTGCTCTTCTCAATTTTTAGTTTTAAGTTGATTTGGACCCAATATGTCAACATTTATGTTGGTACTTAAAATCATTTTCTACTCAGTGAATGATCACATTCACTCTTTTATATTGTTTTATATCGCAGGGAAAAGGTGAGATGAGAACATACTGGCTCATAAGTGAGGATTCTTCTAAGACACTCGCTCGACTGAGAGACGAAATCGTAGGTTCTTCGTTGTTCAACAGTAGCAGCTCCGAGCGTAAGTTAGGAATTTGCCATTTGATTAACATTTGATTATACATTATTATTACTATTCGAAAAATTTTGATACATCTCACCCAATAAGATTCTTCTTCTTCATATTATAGGACTGAGTGAAACGCCTGATTTATTACGAGGGCCTGATGGAATAAGCTTAGGCCATAGTATAGAGAGAGATATTCCATCAAGATCTGTCTGTCCTCTCTTTTCTCTACATCAGCGCGCCAGATTAGCTTGGACAATGCATCAGAGCCAGGTAAGTATTGTATACAGGGTGTTTCAAGTTCGACGGCCTATTAGACGTTTCTGGAGAACGGGGCCGATTTGCAATCTGAAAATTCGGAATATGATATTGTTCATAATGCCCTATTCAGCTAAAATATTTTCGAAGTTCCAGCACTTCCGGTTACACAAGAATTAAAAAAAATTTATTCAGAACAAACTTTTTTTTTCATTTTATGTCTCAGATATTATCAAGATTTCCATTTTCAATTACTCTTTCCTAAAATTATTGCATTTGTCCTTATAGTCCATAGTCCCTATTACGTGAATTATTTTTACTGTGAATATCCTATGCGTATAATACTCAATTCATTTTCTCAAACTAAAATGATGTAGGAATATCATGCATATCTTGAACTTGAGAAATATCATCACAGGGTGTTTCAAATATTGTGCACAAAATTGTGAACAAAATTAGATCATAACTTTCGATTTTCGAATTGGAACCATATTTTTTTGTGATTTCGTTGGATTTTACGTTAAAAAATAAGTATAGTGTCCAAACATGATTATGCTCCTAAATTCAATAATTCAAGAGTTATTCGAGATTTTATGAATTTATGTTATACGTAGAGTCAATTTCATTCGATCTCTTTTCAGACAGACTAGCAATAATACTCTATGACTATCGAAATTTAAATATCTGATTACTTCACATGTGACAGGTGTTTTCATTATCAAAGCTACACTAATTTGATTTCACGAATTGAATTTCCAATATTCAATTGACAAAATTCTGGATATACTTTTCTCTAATTATGTGGCAAATGAGTTAATTCCTGGCACATTTTGTGGATCATCTTAGACTGGAACCGATTTATCTATTATTTTTATTAACCCGTAGAGAACGCTCATTCTACCCTTTCGTATCATTTTGAACTCTTGGAAGAATATCAATTACTTCTACACTTGTATGATAAATATCTAATTCCAAATTCCAGATGAATGCAATAGAATTATTGGTAGAACTCATCGAATTTTAAATCAGAAATTTCCTCATCTTCTTGAAAGGATGTTTCATACTTTATGAATATCCATTATACTGGAGTACCTACCTAGAAAAAAAAACCTGTAGGTACTGTTATGGAACGTATTTTCAAGCTGCGTTTACTTTTTTGGTGATTTGATTTAAATTTTGAATGATTCGATCCAATAACTGAAAATTTTATACTATATTTTTAATTTTTTATATCGACTCTTACTCAGGTGGGCTCAATTTAGATTCAATTTGATTTAAAAGTTTAATTAATATTCGAAAAAAAATTAACTGTTCAAAATTTTAATAACTAAATTCTTATTAATCTAATCTAATATTTACTTATCTAAAACTTCATCGCCTTCATCCTTGTTCTATGATATCGTCCTCTATGCTTCTAACCTCAAATTCTAACCTTAATCTTCATAAATTTGTTTTGGTTTGGGATAGGGATGGCAAGGGACAGAAAACTATCGATATAAATTGTATCGATATTTTTTGACACTATCGAAATGTATCGAAATATGTAACAGTAAAAATATCGATATATCGATATATATCGCTGTAATAATTTGGTGTGGGAAAATTCTGTTGAATTCAATAAAGTTTTTCTATCATAGAGGAGAATAATAAGACTCAGATGACGAGAATTAGTTGAAAACGACATATATATTTAGTAGTTTGCTTCCAATTTTATGGATTATTTTCGTTAAGAGGGAATGCTACCACTTGACTGCCCAGTTCAAAACTCAAAGGAGAATAACTATTCTTGCAGACCACCGATTTGTATGGGGTTTTCTGATAATTTCTTCAAACAATGATCTGAAAGGCAGGGACGGGCTATTTTTAATTTGCGAATGAAAAAACAAAAAAAAAAGTTGGTAACTTTTCGTTTTCCGCAAAGGAATTGATGATATGTATGAAAGGGCTTATCACTGATTTATTTTAAAATTATTCGTAAAAAAAAAACTACAGAAAAACATTTCAAAAGAGCTGAAATCACTTCGTAATAAAAAAGAATAATCGACCGTCGTATAGTGCTGCCCCTACTGTATAAATTCGCAACGAATCACCAGATTCTTCAATACTACCTACAATTTGATAATTCCGGCAACGTTGCTGCGTTATGAATCAGTTCTCAGTTAGAGTCGTAAACAGTATTAGGTGAATAGAAAGATTTCCAGCTTGTTCGTTTCTTTTCGAACGGTTGAAGGTATGAACAGATCGACGCGGGACTTCGGGAACGGGAGCGATGCGTTCAGCGGGCAGATTGCATAGCATGCACACCTACGCGAAAATAATGAGACACGATTATTAGTATGAATCTAAAATTATCTATGAAAATGACAGTTTTTCGGAGGAAGAAGTTTTACTGCTCAAAGCCGTTGATTTCCATCCCACAAAAGTTTCTTTCCCGCTCCCGCAGTCACGCGTCGGTCTGTTCATACCTTTATTCAGTTTAGTTAGCTGTCAATTCTTTTCGATATGGGTAACAAGAGATTCAAGGATTTATTTATTCTGATCCTATTACTTGCTTTTTGGGAGTATCATGTAAAAATATCAAATTTGATTTCTACAGGAAAACAAGAAAAATCTTATTAGTTCATGGTCATTCTTATGATGATACTATTAGTTTTTTAATCATGCATAATCTGTGTCATCTTTCAGTGTATGGGAAAGAGATTATATGTTCATGCACAACATGATATAACATTTCAGTTGAAATGGTAGATAATTATATGGTAATATTGAAGTTCAGTACTACGATGTTACAATGTGAGTCAATTTCTGAACATGAGAATTTTTTGAAATTTGAGAACCTTTTATTGCCTTCAAAATAAATGGATCGCAATTCTGAGCAAGGAGAATCAATGCGATATTGCGATATAACAACTGATTTTTGTACGAAGTCAATTTCTGAAAATGAGAATTTTCAAAAAAGATTTTAGTCCTTTTTTTGCCTTCCAAATTAATGGATCGTGATCCTGAGTATGAAAGATCAATAAGTGATATAAGAACTGATTTTTTACCAAATTTCATGTTTATAGTTTTCACATTTTCCGAGAATAATCTCATTAGTACGTGGTCATTCTAATAATTATGACAACTATTAGTTTTTTTAATCATGTAAATTTGTTCCGTAGATATTCAGTCAATCCCAATTTATCTTTCAGTGTATGGAAATGTGATTATTTTTATGCACAACAAGAATTAATATTTCAGTTGAACTCGTTGGTAATTATAAGGGAATATTGAAGGTCAGTACTAAGATGTTATTATTGTTTAGAAATTTCTTGATTCTGCATAGTCAATTTCTGAAAATGAGATTAGAGTCCTTTTTTTCTCTTCAAAATTGTTGGATCGTAATCCTGAGCATTGAGAATTAATGCGATATTTTGATATAACAACTGATTTTTGTATGTAGTCAATTTCTGAGAATGAGAATTTTTTATAATTCCATTCTTTTTTTTGCCTTCAAAAAATAAATCGTAATCCTGAGCGTCCTGAATATTAGAATCAATGCGATATTGCTATATAACAACTGATTTTTGTACGTGGTCAATTTTTGAAAATAGGCTTTTTTTTCAAATTCCAGTACTTTTTATGCCTTCAAAATTCATGGATCGTAATCCTGAACATGGAGAATCAATGCGATATAACAACTGTTTTTTGTACGAAGGCAGTTTGTGAAAATAAGAATTTTTGAAAATTTTAGTACTTTTTTTTTGCCTTCAATATAAATGAATCGTAATATTCAGCATGTTGATCAATACGATATAACAACTGACTTGAAATGAATATTGGTCATAAATGACCATGTTCCATCATTCATCCGATATCATATTTGGATGACCATCATATTGATGGTTCATTTTGATTTGGCTAACCATATGTGACCCGCTTATGTGAAAAGTTTCGGTGCATTTGTTTTGATTTTTTTTATTATTCCACTAAATACGTTTTTGAATCAAATTAATTTTCGTAAGAATGAAGGAATCTGAACAAATTTAGCATATACATTTTTTCTCGAACCCATCTGATAATAGTCGATCCTAACTGATATTTCTCACAACCCTCTCTAAAATCGGTTTTATTGCATATCATAAAAAGCGAGTTATTCCTTTCAAAACATCTGGTCAATCCGTCCTAGAAGATACCTAATACCATCTCTGTACCTGTCTTTCGAGCTCGAAGTTGCTGCATTGCCAAATGTTCGAACAACCGTTCGTACAGTTCACTGCGATTTCATTGGCTGGCGTGTAAGAATTGAATGCCGTCAAACGTATCTGAATTCTTAGATGTGGTAGAAAAGGATGGAAAATCATAAGAACGTTTGAGATTGCTCCACTCATCCTTAAAAGTGAAGGCTTCTCAGAGGGGCTGGAGGGAGCTGAATAGGTAAACTTTGACAGATGCGCTCAAACGCACGTGGTACCATTCCGTCTTAACCAGAATTTTAGTTTTGCAATTCTACACAGCGATATTTAATTTAGAGTATCAAATTCGATATTTTTTAATATTTCAATTTATGAATTCGACCACACGAAACATATTATGATTTAGTTGCATTAGTCAAAAATTCTGAGTTATCGTGACCAAATTCAGTTGAAAACACATATTTAGTAGTTTTCATCCATTTTTATGAAATATTTTCAATATATAGAATTTCAAAACTGGATATACTACTTATTGTATAGGTAAATATAGGGTAGGTACAAGGAATCTTGAGAAATCTAGCAATAACCAATAAATGGTTTAGGACATTAAGCTACAGAACAGAAAGATATTTGAAAGCGGCCGTTGAATAATATTCTTATTATATTGTTTCTATTTATTTCTGGGGCTCTCAGCAATATTGAGTCATAACTTTTTATTTTCTATGTCCAGAATTCAAAACAGCTACAAAGGTATCGAAAATATTCGATATTTATTGTAGAATGTCAAATTCGATATTTTTTAACATTTCGCATTATGATTTCGATCACAGGAAACCTATTATGCTCTAGTTCCATTAGTTAAAAATCCTGTTTCATCGTGACAAGATTCAGTTAAATACGAGATATTAAGTAGTTTGCTCCCATTTATATGGGGTATTATCGATAAATAGAATTTCAGTTTTGAAATTCTACATATCGATATTTATTTCATAGTAGATATCAAATTCAATATTTTTTAATATTTCGCATTATAATTTCGACCACACGAAACATATTATACTCTAGTTCCATTAGTTGAAAATTCTGATTCAACGTGATCAGATTCAGTTGAAAACACATATTTAGTAGTTTGCATATTTTCAATATGGAAAATTTTAAAACTGAAAATGCTTCTTATTGTATGGTTTATTATGGGGTAGGTACAAGGGATCTTGGGAATTCCAGCAATAACAAATAAATGGTTCAGGACGTTTATGTACAGACTGAAAGGTATTTAACAACGGCCGTCGAATTTTATTAAAATTTTATTATGTCTATTCATTTCTTGAGCTTTCAGCAAGATTGAAACATAACTTTATTTTCGATGTGTAGAATTTCAAAACTGCTACATATATCGAAAATATTTGATATTCATTTTATACTCCTCTAAATCAGGATTTTTGACTAATGGAACTAGAGTATAATATGTTTCCTAAGGTCGAAATCATAATGCGGAATATGAAAAGATATCGAATTTGATACTCTGAAATGTATATAAAAATAATCGATATTATCGGTTGAAAATATCGACAATTGAAAGTATCGGAATTAAAAATATCGACGATATTTATCGGAAATTTTCTGAAAAATATCGATATTTCGATATATCGATATTTGTTGCCCATCCCTAGTTTGGGATTATCATCCATAAATAATACTGCTTCACGCTCTTGCTTGAAACCAGGGAACTGTCTTCTAGAAATTAATTAATCGTTTTTTTAATTTCCTTATACAATGGTTATTTTTCAGGTACGTATTTGGATTATTTATGTTTTCTTTCAGCTTACGTAAATAACTTTGTTTATAACTTTTCAATTGTTTTAGGTATATTTTCTTGATTCAAGTGATGTTCTCTTTGCAATGGTTTTTCACTGAATGAATGGCTGCTGTTCGGCTGGGCTCTTTTATAGTTTTTCAATTTTTTCTTGAAATCAGCATTGCCTTGGATGTCAAAAAATTTTCCAGATATGATGCTTTCGCAATTTTCTCTTTTGAGGTAAGTTTTCCTTCTTCAATCTTGATCTAGTTAATTTCTTCATTTTTTCCCCATCTTTTGATACCACATATGTTGCATTCGGTCGATTCTAAGTGACAAAATTCTCAAATATTCTGTATACAATTTAGAAATTTTTCTAATATTCACTTTCTTTGGCCTAATATTCAAAGATTTCTATCTATAGCTCCTAAAATCTACTACATATTTTCAAATTATACTATTATCTAATGAATTATATACATTTTTGTATGTTTGAGACATTAATTACTTTGGAATCCCTGATTTATCATTCGATATCCTATCCCTATTCATTATTTACAATTTTATTAGGAATTTGGGCTAACATTGTTGAGATTACATCTAGATGTAATTAACTAGATCACAAGCTATTTCATGAAAACTAACATAGGAAATATAAAATAAATGATTATTTTTTATCATTATGAATGAAAATTGAATATTCAGTCTTTTGACTCTTTTAACATTATTTACATGATATATAAATGGTTCCTGATACTTGAGTTGAATATCTTTTGTTGATTTTATCAAATTGAACTTGAATTTCATTGATATTTTCCTTTTGTTTCAGATCCTGAGATGTTTTGAATGAAAATCGATATAGAAATTTAGAAATATTGGAATTATGCTAATTTTGCAATGTACAAGTGAATGGAACAAATAAATAAAGTTACTCTACTTTCTTTAATGTTATTGGAGCATATCAATTTAAAATTTATCATCTATTTGATGAATTTGCTGTAGTTTCCGAAAGATAGAATCTGGTAATGTATTCTCATTGATTTTATAAGTCGATAATACCATTCCATAACAGTACCTATCAAATGAGATAAAATCATGAAGGTGTCCTTTGTGCCTTTATTCATATAAAGAGCGGTAGAATACATTTTATGAATTCAGGAAAACATCAGTGTGGTGATGAAAAGGGAGTAACAGAAAGTTTGAAACATACTTCCAAAATATCTTCTCGTCAATTGGTGGTAAATGTGGATAATTCTGAATGCTCGACAAGTTCTCGAAACAATTCTGTCGCATTCACCGTGGATATGGAATAGATCCAGAATTTCATTATTTGAATAACGGGAATTGATATCGTGAAATTAATATCTACTAGCTTTAATAATGTAATGACAACTGTCACTATGAAATAATTAGATATTTAAATTTCTATGGTCATTGAGTATTATTGCAAGTCTGTCTGGAAAGAGATCGAATGAAATTGACTCTACGTATAACATAAATTCATAAAATCTCGAATAACTCTTGAATTATTGAATTTAGGAGCATAATCATGTTTGGACACTTCCCTTATTTTTTACCGTAGAATCCAACGAAATCACAAAAAAATAGGGTTCTAATTTGAAAATCGAAAGTTATGATCAAATTTTGTTCACAATATTTGAAACACCCTGTGATGATATTTCTCAAGTTCAAGATATGCACGACATTCCTACATCATTCTAGTTTGAGAAAATGAATTTAGTATACGCATAGGATATTCACAGTAAAAATAATTCACGTAATTGTGACTAAGGAAATTCACTCTTTTTTACGGTTTTTTCTTAATATTTTGAAAAATATGAGAACTAACGCAAAAACATCAGCGAAAAGTTATTTAGAATGGAAAATTTGATAATATCTAAGACATGAAATGAAAAAAAATGTTTTTTTTTGAAAAAAATTTTTTTTTAGAGGAAAGTCACCAAATATGGAACACCATTTTGTTTTCGGGATATAAAGAAAAAACTCCATATCAATTAAATCAGTTTAATGTTTTAACTAATCAGTCATACATTCATATGTAGTAATTAACAGCCTTTAATCAAATATATTAGTTATCAAATTAAAATCTAACACAAAAAACAAAATCACAAATAAGTAACCAAATATGGAATAGGTATCCATATATGGAATATAAGCATAAATCAACTTAACAATAACAAAAATGGACATTAATATCTTTGAGATCAATCAAATGAATATAATATATTGTGATAAATGAAAGAAGTTACATAATAATTCGCAAAAGTCACAGATCCAAGTATCAAACTCTGGACCAGCACAATCATAATGTGCCCAGAGCCCACACATCAAGCATTTAATCCAGTTTTCTCCACTTTTATCCATGGAAAAAAGTCTTGAACAGAACATTCATTCTGCATCAGCAGAGTCAGGAGGTAATTGTTCCATCAACTAACTCATCATGTTCACTACCATCGTCAAACTGAATAACGTCTAGTTCCTCAGAGTCTTCTTCTTCACTATTTTTCTCCGTTTGTTTGTTTCTCTTCGCAGTTTTCTTCTTATTCTTTGTCTTGACTAGTTTACTTTCTTTTTCTTGTCTCTTCATATTTTTATTTTCTGAATCTTTTTTGTAGGGAGAAGATGTTATGACTGCTGCCTAATTATGGAATATTCCATAATTAGACACCGACGACTGTCCATATTTGGATTTTTATACTAGTTCAAACTCTTCTAAATATTTTTTAAAGTCACAATATTTTATGGACAAAAGATCACAAAATGGTGAAATAAACATAATACCGATATACTAAATAATATAACACTTATGTAAACAAACATAACAGCTGGTAATACTCGTTTATCACTTACCTTTAAAATTTTCTGCACGACAACAAAACAAAACACGCCTGCCACACGTGAAGCATTCGCGCAATTGACTCGATGGTGTGGGTGCGATAGTTAGTAGACCGAATGAAACAGAAGATGGTCGAGTGTTGAATTTCATACTTATAGTTTTAGAGAAATGGAGGTATTCCATATTAGGATACTATTCCATATTTGGTGACTTTCCTCTATTCTTGCATATCCGGAAGTTCCGGAACTTTGAAAATATTTAAACTGAATAGGGCATCATGAACAATGTCAGATTTCAAATCGGCCCCGTTCTCCAGAAACGTCTAATAGGCCGTCGAACTTGAAACACCCTGTATGTATATTTACTTCGAGCGTTCGCTTTCAACTCTTTTATACACGCATTTTAAGTCAGAAACAGTCACTTTCCCACACAGTGAGAGTGCTATTTCTTTTCCGCACGGATATGCGTGCGATAAAGAAATAGCAGGGTATTTTCCGCACGGAAGTATTAAAGAATAAATTGAATTATGTCATGTCTCTATGCACCGAACGCCCAATTAAAGTTGAAATGACATAACTATGTTAACGACATGCAGAATTGCGTCTGTCATTCATGTGTATAGAAATAATCAAGAAAATCGTTCGAGTCTAACTTTATTTCAAGCGCTTGTAGAAAAAAAAATTGTTACCAACTCTTGCGGAAAGTATTTTTTCCGCACTCAATTGCTTGACCGAACTCCTCTTTCCAACGGCAGTTTCGTGTAGGACAGTATCACTTGCCGCACTCGTTTGGAAAATAACTATTTCTAATATGAAAACACATTAAATAGATAAATTATATGTATAACAAAATCATGCACATTTAATATGAAGTGACAAAAATTGAAAAGCCTAAATTAAGATACAGACAAATACTATTCATTTTAATTCACAAAAAATATTACGAACTTCACTTTTTTGAGTTGAGAGTAGCTACCAATATCCAATCATAATATTGTGAAATAAACTCGCACAAAACCACGAATGCGACTAAAATCAAGGCAAAACACAAATGAACACAACAACTCAGATTTCATAACAGTTAAAGGAAAACAACTTCCAAATAAATTGCTTGATTCGTCCACAATCCAGAACAAGGCAAACAAAAGCTTTCGGGGCTATCATATGCTACAATGAATAGATCCCTTGAAACGACCCATTCTGCCTATAGAGCGAGGACATCGAAAAGACTCTAGTATTTGTTGGTCATGACGAACAAGGAGATACATCTCAAATTCCTTTGTGTTGACCAGAAACTCGAATCATCGCATGTTATCATCGCAATCATTAGATGTATAATGAATTACATTGGCAAAGATAGCTAGAAGCTAAAGAACATAACCTCCGACAAGATACCTCTTCCAAAATCCCTAGACCCAGGTCCCTATTGCTCTCAAAGTCCAGATTATACACATTGCGGGTAACATATAAATTATCAGGTTATTGGTTTAATCACCGATTACGTCATACTGTCATATTTCTGTTTTTTAGGATGACTTCCAGAAAAATCAACTTCATTTCTGCCAAGATCTGTCTTCAAGTCATGGATTCGTTCCAAAATATTGTCATAGGACTTCAGACTCCAGAAACCCGAGATCTGCACCTGTGATCAAATTTTCATCCGATTCAAAACCTTATATCTGAATAATACATCAAACCAATACAATAGGTTGTGATATAAACATTTCAACTGTATTAATTCATTGATGTTATATTTGATTCTTTAATGTTGAATGTGATAGATAACGGGGAGCATATGTGAACGAGGGCCAGAATGAGATTGAGACTCTTGAGATCTTTAACCAGATACATATATTTTTGTTCATAGATTATATATCAATGAAGTTCAATTAACATTCGAAAATAAAATTGAATGCTTTTAAGCCCTTGGTATTATAATGTTCTCAATGTTGACTATTTGTACGTAAATAAATGTAAGAAATCTATCAATTGTAGTAGGTTATTTTCTGTACAGGTCTTTGTTGATGGAATGTTACTGGAATAGTTTGACAAACAGTGAAAACATCATGAGTAAAAATGTGTAATGTCAAATCTTCTTTCATTTTCTAGACAGAATACATAACTCATAACTTTAAATGAGGATATAAATATTTCAGTTTCCATAATTATAATTCGTTCATGATTTATTTATTTTTTATATTCAGTTCAAGTGATAACGCTTCAAAGCCCTATTTCTATAACTATTTTACTTTCATTGACACACAAAATGAAATTTGGGTGTCTAGCATACAAAAAGACTCAAATACACATTCTCCGACACAGGAAAGAAATGTTGCTCATATTAATTATAACCTTTTCGATTTTATTATTGGCAAACTAATTCGCATGTTATGACAATATTGTGAAAGTTTTATTACGATAATTTTCTTATAAAATGATATTTATTGATTTATTCTTTGTGATGAAAGTGGCTGAGTTTGAAAATACTTTTGCTGATTGCATCTCAGTATAAAATCATTAAACGCGAGAAAAAAAATTCGAGCTCGAAAGACTCAAATCTAACAGAATTTAGCAACTCATAATTAAGAGGAAAAATGTTTTTTTATTGAGACAGGTTAAATTAATTCGCAAAGTCAGCAGCATTTCGAAGTATCAAATATCGAAGATTCCATAACATTATATTGTCGGTCTTAACTCAAATCTACGATTTAAATGACCCCTCAAAAAAAGTCTAGGGGATCATGTCTAGGAAACAATATAGGTCCTCGACATACTATCCACCTTCTGGGAAATGTGGCGTCGTGATATTGACGGACATTGAAGTCAATTGAGTGGCCATCATGCTCCTCAAACTTGACTCCCTCAGACTTTTTTAGTGGAGTCATTCAAAATCGCAGGTTTATATTGATCAAATAATTCAGGAAAGTTACGGCAAAGGTTTCGCGCTGAAGTGGAGAGCCCAATTTGAACATTTACACTGCTTAATTTCGATTGTCGAAGTTTAATTTTTGAATATCACAGTGAATGTGTTAATTTCTCAAAGCAATTTTTATCTACGTTGTGACAGTAATTTGGCGGATGCGAGTTTCGAAAAATAAATTACATTATTTCAAAGATTCCTGCGTAGGCTTCCCACAATACATGTTTTCTTTTTTTTTTTTGCGAAGTTGTTTGATGCGCCATGTGCTCGAAAATTTGGTTCATGCTCTCTCATTCTTATGGTAGAATGATTGCGTTTAGCACAGCGAAACAAAAATTGAAATTTTTCAATCAGATATCAGATGCTGGATTATAGTTTCAAATTGTGTTTATTGCTATTTTCACTTTTCTTTATGGTTTTGGTATTTTGGGAAGAAATTGTGAAATTTCCGTCTAAACGGGATCAAATAGCATCGTTCAACAAAGTTTCTTAAAAGCCACATAACATCCAAGGTAAATGAAAGAATGAATATATTATTTATCAATTTATTCCAAATTTTATGAATTTTTAGGCTTCTTCTCTTCCGTTACAATATTGTTGAAGTCAGCACAGATACTAAAAATATATCAGCCTGACTTAGATAAGCAAAGAGCTCTAGATAATGGACTGTGGACAGAGCTGTGACGAGCACTGAAAAAAAGTGCTTGAGCACTAAGCACTAAGCACTCGAAAAAAAAGGGCTTCGAGCACCAAGCACTAAGCACCGATTTTCACAAAAGACTCGCGATTACTAAGCACTTTGTAAAAGTAATTCGAAATTTCGAGCACTAAGCACTAAGCACTTTAGTAGGAACTGTTGAAAGTGAAGTTTTTTTATCGGAATAAATATTGTTCCTATAAACATATGTAAGATTATTGACGGGTAAGAGAAGAAGTACATCGGAACTGATTCAAAATAGTGAAATTTTGTGAATCGAAACAAATTAATAAGTTATTATATTTCAAAGTTGACAATCTGAAGAGAAATAGCAAAATAAAAATGAATGGCAAAACGAGGATGAAAAAGAACAATTTTAAATACTCCTAAATATGGATTTTGATCTTTCAACATTTCTATTATTAATTGTAAAAAAATGTTCGACGATATTTATATGAAGTATGAATTGTCCGTTGTCGCCATAATAATATTAATAATTGATTATAGTTAACCTACATATAACTTGAATTTCAAATAGCGGGAACCTGCTCGGAAGGGACAAATGTGATGAATTATTATTCCATACTTGAAAACTTATAACTATTTATTTTTGAGCTCTCGTTCCCTGAACAGATCGCTTTATTATTTCGTCATAATGTCTGCAATTGACGAATTTTGTACCAGAGATGGTCTCACTGATGATGAATCCGTCCTCAAATTCTATCCGTCCTGCCGTAAAAATGATCATTCTGGAACGGAGAGATATGGAAACATGAAATTTTCAGCGTATCTTCGAGCATAGTATATGCTTCGAATATCGAATAAAGCTGTTACGTTAGTCAAAATTCGACATAGAATTCTGTAAATATGGCCATTCTAATTTTTTCTAATGATTTCGAAACTATCACTTCGATGTGAATAAAATGTTGCCTTAGGTGCTGAATAACAATTTCAAGATTCATAATCGTATCATATGGATCGCGGGATCAGAGTGCTAAAAAATTCAAACAGAAAATCTCGAAGAAAATAGCCAATAATCCTTGATCACGAAACCGAGGAGGATAGAATAGTTATAACTAGGCTTCGGATGAATGTGCATCCGCATAACATCGTATTCCAATGTATATTTAAGACATTTTTGAGTTGAAGTTCATATTTTAATAACTTTCTGTTTTATCCACATACATATTTCCAATATAAAATTTGTTTTTAAACAAGAACAAATCTAATGGAACCGTACTTCGTAAACATCTTTCGGCAAATCCCAAACAGCTTTTATGATCTTTTATGACCTACCTACCTACCTACCTAGCGTTGCCAGGTCAACAAGACTAAAATATCGTACCGCGTGTGAAAAATTATGGTATTTTCATATTAGAATATGATAATTTGTGGACAAGGATGAAATTGATTTGGTAATCTCTAATATCTTTTATGACATTATTTGACTTCAATAAAATTTTTGAAATTGGAAGAACTCTTTATATAAGTCTACTATCATCTAATGAAAGAAAGGAGAGCATATTATAAAGTTTTTAGTTTTTCGTGTCATTTGTGTTGAAGATTATTGTAAAACAAAAGAGAATATATTTGTTTTCCAGTGACTTGGACTTGTTATAGTGTAATGTAAATAACATTTATTTATGTGCTGGATTAGTTGCATTGAATTGAATATTTTGGATTAAATTCAGTGTAGTTTTGGATAATTTTAATTATTCTTTGGATAGTTTTCCTGAAGTAGCAAGAAAAAATTAAACTACCGATCTAATAGGATGATAATTTTGATGTAATTTGACCAAAGATTTAAAAATTTCATTTAGAACAAATTCAATTCTCGGTAAATGAATCGAAAATATCAAAGACACTTTATCAAAAGATGATAAAACAGGAGTGTATAAGTTAACCTGTAATTATTGCCAAAAAGTATATACAGGGCAAACAGGCAGATTTTTTGAAGTCAGAATTAATGAACATCTGAGAAGTTTCCTTAACAGTAAGAATAATTCTTCATATTCCAATCACTTACATACGTTTAACCATAATTTCCAAATTCTACAAATTGAGATTAAAAATTATGGTTTAACCTTCCTAGAAATGTTAGAAATAAACCGATACAAATAAGTTGGAATCATGTTGAACGATCCAATTGACATTAACAACTTGCCTCTTTTGAATACCCTTCTGCAACCATTCATTGCGGGAATTCCCAAGATCCATTGTCAATACCTTGTACCTACCTAACTACCCTATATTTATCTATAAAGAGTGATTCACCGCGAAGACCTATTAAATGTTATGGAGAACTAATCATAATTTTGTGCTGAAAATTTGCAGATTAGGGTTTGAAAGAATGATCTTTTCCCCTAAAATACTTTCAGATCTCTTCAACTTATGGTTATACCGCAAACATACTACTACCTTCTTATTTTAAATGGACACCCAGTAGTTATTGCATAATTAGATAGTTTTTTTGATGACAATATCAGCATTATGCCAAACCTTGGGAAAGAACTCAACGGTTCGTCGGTTCATGAGATGATGGAATTCTTATGACAAAAATGGTAGCGACGGGGACTCACATTTTTTCTGAATATTTCTGCCGAAAATTTTTTTTTTCGGCAACCGTCCGGGAAGTGCTCACTTCCCGGACGCTTTTTCACTGAGAAAGTAGCATTTCCCGGCCTAGTCCGGAAAGTACGTACTTCCCGGACTAGGCCGGAAAAGAATCATAGAATCCATAGCAACCGAGATAACGGCTGACAGTTCATATGAAATTAGTTGTCAAAAATTTGCATGTTTTTTGATCGCAATCGCAATAAATATGGGAAGCTGCAGCGATAGTGTTATTCTACATGGTTGCCTAAAAAATATTGTACGCAACACGTCCGAAAATGGTTTTTTTGCACTCACAGACTTCCAGGACTCGCTTACGCTCGTCCTGTCTATTCGTCCAAAAAAACCCTATTTTCCGGACTTGTTACGTAAATTACTATTTTCGGAAAAACCGTTTTCATTTTCAATTGTGCAAATACGTAGTAATATGAGGATCTTTGCAGTTCGGTCCAAAAAAGTACAGGGTATTCATAAGAAGATCATGAACTCGGACAACTCAAATTCATCAAAACTCATGATTTTCAAGATTAGAAGCAATTTATTTTATTTTTTTTATTTATTCTATTTCAGTCAATTCTACGTGAAAAATAGTGGGGGCTACTTAAGCAAACCCTATACCTAAAATGAATACTTCAAGAATTATCGAGAAAGAACTTTTAATGAGAAAAAACTGGAATTTCTGACTTTGTGGAGTAGTCTGAGATTTCCGGAAAACAAAAAGAAACTAAAGTTAGATGTTTGGATAACTAAATTTTACATTTCATTAATTATAATTAATTTTTCGTTGGAATTGTTGAGAAATCCATAAACCAATACAATTTCAATTACACATAATTCATGAAAATTCTTGAAATGTCAACTTTAGTTATGGAAACATCGCATTATATTGAAATATCTCAATGATGTTGAAAATAAATAAAATCATGTTTTATTTTTATATTTACCTTATATTTAAAATTGAAATGAATATTTTCGGGTTGTAGTTTGTGGATTGAACATATCAATGGATTTTTCATATAGCTCAGGAGCTTGAAATATTAGAGGTTTCCTAGTAATACATCTTTTTTGGTAAAAATGATGGAAAAAACTTGAAAATTGGAAAATTCAGTTTTAATATCAAATAAAAGAAATTTTATAAAGAAAAGTTCAAGAGTTGGTAGAGACAGATGGAATTTTAGTTCTTCTATACATACTAAGCAAATAGCCACTCTTAGTGCTTAGTGCTGTGCAGTTTTTTTCATAAAGTAAATAAGCTACTTTATTAAATCCAAGCTCAACCATTAACGAAGAAAGAACTGAAAATGATTTTTTAAATCAGAATCGTTATTATCCGTGTTTAATTAAAACTCTTAGCTCTCCGGTTAACATCAGTTCTACAAGATCTTGTTCTAAATCTGTTATTTATCCAGCATTCGAGAAAGGACCTATTGCCTCAATCCCTTCAATATTCAAGTAAATGGTAACGAGTGAGTATCAAGGTGAATTTAGATGTCAGAAATACATTGAAGAATTTAGCTACGACCAGGTCAGAAGCATTCGATTTCTAATTCAATAAAAATTTAGAGAGATTTCCTCAATTTTTACTGAATTAGAAATCAAAAGTTTCTGATTTTTTTTTTGTTCTTGGAAGGAAACAATATGATGTATTTTTTCGATACTCTCTAGCATTTGAATTCAACCCGCACCAATTCTTTACAAAATATTTTTCTATGGGAATAAAGCTTTTCCGATATAAGACACTATACGATATTGATGAGGGTTATTGAGTCTCAGTGCTGCCCTGGTGATAATGAATTTGATGCTTTGAAAAGCACACAGTTTCAGTCAATAAAACCTTGTAATCATGAAGATACTGAGCGAATGCTCTTGCAACCATCAATGATCATTATGAATTAACTGGCAATTATTTCTTTGAAGTTGGCAAAAATAACAAATTAGGTACCGAGACCCATATATTTGATGGTTTCCTTGTCACTATATATAAAAACCGTGTAGCAACTTGCAACGGATAAAAAATGGAGGCTCAAAAATTCATTGACAGAAAGGCTTATTCAAGATCGACTCAAGAATCAAATCCCAATACAATACAGAGAATGGAAATCCCACAATAAGCATTCAAAATTAGCATTGTTACAAATTACATCTGCAACAGAGTCTACCTGCAAGCCCATTCCTTATACTATGCTGCAAGGTAGTCAGCCATATGTTAATGAAAATATTTTGGTAGTATGACAACAATTCCGTTTATGATATGTCGAAACTCAATGAAAGCCTATTGTGCTTCTATATACCTTCTCTTATACCTGCTATTGAAATATGTAGATGACACGAATATTCTGTTGTGGAGTAATAATCTCAATGATATCGAGAAAATATCCTCCGAACTACTCAATTTTGATGACGCCATTTCATTATGATTTGAATTATTGTGGAATAAAGAGAATTATTTATTTATTTTTAGTAGTCCCACAATCGAATAGCTCGAACCGAAGTGACATTAGAAAAATATTCTATTTTATCTTTATATTTTGAAGGTTATTTGGACTTTCCTTCTGTTCGTACAATATTAAGATATAAGTTGTTTTGCTTTTCTGTTCATTTGTAACGAATTTAAATCAATAAAGTCCTATTTTCTAAAAATGAGACTTTATTGATTATTATTATTATTATTTTGAATGATTAAAAATTGGCCTTTTGTATATTCAATAATGTTGAACAATTGACAGTTTCACATTTTTCGATGATTGCCGAGATTTAAGTAGGCTGGAAATATTTTTGTAATATTTATATATTGCAGTTCTTAACAACAAATCTAAAATATATCTTCTATGTTCCGAGCAGATGATATTCGTTGCGAACCATTCGGGCAGAAAATTTTTAATGCATTTAACACTTTTTTTTTTCAAATTACACATGACTTTATCATTGCAACTTTTCCTTATATCTTTGCTGAAACAATCCAAAACTATTGTTGTGAATTTCTCCAGCAAAGATGTAGGTGCTTTTAATCCACATTCAAAATTTAAACCGTGATTTTGAAAAAGATCAAGAGCTCATCTTCATTTTCAAGACTTTTAGGAGCCTCCAAAGTGATTTTACAATCTTCACACCCGAAACGCTCCCAACATTTTTTGACCAAATAACCTGCAAAATATACTACAGAGCATTTTTCCAATGTCACTTCATCTCGAAATTCGGTGGCAGGAGTACTACTTGGACTACTTGAAGAATCCGAATCGTCCGATTCTGATGAAGACGAGTTTTCATCGAGATTCAATAAGGGAAAAGGTTCGTTGTTATCTGCCACTAAAATATTTTCATCGTCATCTGCCTTACTACCTGCATTGGCACTTGCAGATGGCCTTAAAAAATCTGATACAATGCTAATTTTGAATGCTGTTCTGAATGAACTTACTGTGGGATTTCTGTAATATCCCCCTCTCTGACGATACACAGAAAATTGATTCTCGAGAGGATCTTGAATAAGCCTTCCCGTGAATAAATAGTTGAATAGTTGAATCCCTCATTTCTTTGATCATATGCAAATTGTTTCACGGCATTTATAGTTAATAGAAAACCATCAAAACTATCAGACCTCGTTAATTTTTTATTTTTGCCAACTTTATACAAGTTTTCAATTAATTCATAACCATTATTAATGGCTGTTATAACTTCCCGATTTCTATCACTAAGTGCACGATTACAAGCTCTTTTTCATAGTCTTTCAAGTAAAGCAAAAAAATTGGGAGAAATTATACCGTATAGAATATTTATGTTCACCAATTTGCATATCATATTTCAAAGGTAGTTGAAAAGATTATTCATATATAAATTGAATATCCACACGTAAATAAAACAAACAGAAGAGAAGACAAATTAGGTAAATATTGCCAGCCAAAATTATCCAGTGGCGTAAATATAGGGGAGCGATCTGATACTTTTTCTATTCTAATTCTACTCCACTGACTTTTGTTCGAGAAAATTATTTCATTTCTGAAGTTTTACTAAAAAAGGGTTCTATTTTATTGCGCATCTGAAATAGCTTCTGGATGTTTCAAGTATTATTTTTTTTTTAATTATCCAATCAGTTTGTTGATTCCTCAGAGGAATGCAAAATATACGAGAAACAATTTCATTTTTCATTTAACGATTTCTTTCTTATCCTTCTCAAGAAATATAAGAATAGGCAAAAACAGCAAAACCATTATTTCTGGTATTTACCCTTATTCTTATAACAAGAAAGGTGAAAATAGCATATTTACCCAAGTACATGTTAAATTCTATAGAAAAACTACCGCTCAATTGATGTCGGAAACTAGACTGAGAGGTGGTTTTTGTTCCAACAACCTGACCTTCAACCCTGTCAAGTGAATCAGAACTCAATTATCACATTTAGACCACAAAAGTACCCAAACAGTAGCATATTTTGTATCAGCTTATGGGGTGCGTCGTTATTTCCTATCATTTGAAAAAACATGATCAGTCAAAACTCACAACTATAAACATAGTTTTATTAAGTACCTACTAATCAGAAACTTTTTAGAAATTCGGGGAGCGATCTGATAGTTTTTATATTCTTATTCTACACCACTGTCTTTTGTTCGAGAAAATTATTACATTTCTAATGTTTTACTAAAAAAGGGTTCTTTTTTATTGCGCATCTGAAATAGCTTCTGGATATTTCAAGTATTAGTTTTTTTTTCAATTATCCAATCAGTTTGTTGATTCCTCAGAGGAATGGAAAATATACGAGAAACAATTTCATTTCACAATTTCTTTCTCATCCTTCTCAAGAAATAATATAAGAATGGGCAAAAACTGCAGAAGTGCAGAACCATGATTTCTGGTTTTAACCTTATTCTTATAACAAGAAAGGAGAAAATAAGATATTTACCCAAGTAGGTACATGTTAAATTCTATAGAAAAACTACCGCTCAATTGAGAGTGAGCAAAATAGGTACCAAATGGTATTTTATGATCCGGTCCTAGGGTCGTAATGCGTTCAATAATCCTTCTGACCTTGTAATAAAAGAAATTGGAGGTACACAAGAAAACGCTCAAAAGATAGAAGTGTCTAACGACAAGAGATGTAATAAACCATAACAGGCACTTTGAAAATTTGCCGCCTGGCATTTCCTTATCATTTTAAGATAAATATAGTTAGTATGTTTCAAGATATACTAAAATACAAATTCAATTTAATGCATCCTCAAACCCCAAAACAATTTTCATTAAAAAAATTGCATAAAAAAATCATCCAAGTAGACTAGCAGTATCATTCATTATCGCTCATTGTTCCAAATTATCGAGAAAATTAATACCGATCATCCAAAGCGGAGCTAATTTTCGAGACTAATTCTCAATCAAAAACCTCATTTTGGAAATCCATAAATAATTTTTATTACATGACAACGTTCAAAATACAATTATAGATCCTTATGTAGACGCAGTAATCCTACGCTGGGACATAGCAATACAATCTAAATGCCATAAATAAATTCATTCTCATTACAGGTATACAGATACAAAAAGAATGATCGAGCGGATTTTGAGAACATTAAATCCTCCAAGAATACACTTCGTCCTCAATTCTATGAATGATTCAAAACACTTTGTTTTTCTGATTCAGTTTAGTTAGAGGAGGATGTGTGTACATTTCAAGACCCCAGGTTTAAGAGAATAGAAAGATTCCTCGGTTCTCAATTCAGAATAAAAAAATTTTTGACCACTGAAATAGAGAAATGTCTAAAAATCACAAGGCATAGGGAACAGAAAAGCAAGGTTTCAAATGAAAAAACTTTGCCAACGATTTAAAAGACGTCATTACATTTCGAATGTGGAATCTTATATTATTATTTTTAGAACTCTTTATTGCTAAATTCATATGTTTGAATCTTATATTCAATTTTTAAATTTTTTTCATTGATAATATCCCAATTCTATTCATATTGGATGAAACCACTTTCTACTATTATATGAATAATTTTAATTCAATTGTATCTATCAATTTGTTTTAATTATTCCTGAATAGAGAGTAAAGTGATCATTCAAACTTTTATCGTAATGCAAAACGCAATTATTCGAATAAATATTCAATGAATATTCGAATATTCAAATGTAGTGGTAACTTAATAATAACATAAAAATTGTTGGCAATGTCATGCGACCCCTTTTCAACCACGCCACTGAATGAATTATCGTATTATTTCTGCGCCATCTATAGCTCATGATTCAGCGCCATCTATTATCGAGTTACTTCTCCACTTTGGGTAGTCAATAGTGTTCGATATATGCAACCCGTAAAACACCGGTTCCAACTACAGTAGCGACTCCAAGTGACCAGCTCCTTGCCGTCAAACGGCGGTTGGCTTACTATCCATTCCTTATACTATGATATAACGTAAAAATATGGTGAAATGCTATCTCATTTCAAGGAAATCCAACGAAGAGATATCTATTCATTTAAGAGTCGCCCATGAAAGATCCCATTGAAGATCATTAAAATATGCATATTCCTTTTCACCAAAGGCTCTTTAAAAATTGTTGCATTACTGATGGACACTGGATACCAACCTGCTTGCAAAATTCTTATGAAATAACTCTTATGGATCATTTTAACTGTGGTGTCTAAACTGGTGAAGAAAACAGAAAAAACTGGTTGATAAATTTAAATAGTGTAGCTTAGTGAATGGAAAAGCCATATCATAATAAGACAGAAATAAAATTCAAAGAATCCATTTAGTATATGAAAAATTTTGACATCACAGTTGTACTGTAACTTTCAAAATTGGAACCAATTTATCAGCCGATGTGTAAATTACTTTCTGAAGTCACTATTTATTGAAACTGTTCATGACATGAATGATTGATTTAACTTGTATGAAAAATATAGGTACTATTTGTACTCGAGTTTTCTGTTTTTTATTGAAATGCTTTTATACTAGTTTCTATTAAATTACATAAATTATTTTGCCCATAACAGCTTTAACTCACTCACTAAAAGCATTTTTGCATGAAATTATTTTTAATTTGTGAATTTCAAAATTTTATTGCATTCTATTATCTTCAAGTGGGTAAGAGGTGAAGAAATTCTTCAAGTTACTCTTCTGAATATGTTTTTCGATTAAATACTCGGGAAAAAATTCTATAAAGCAATTGGAATTTATTAGATTTTTGGATTACTCATTGAAGAACAAAAAACAGATATAACAATACTTAATTTCAATATAGAATATAAATAAACTATAGATGCAATGCCAAGACTTTGTTTAGCAATCCAATAATAAAATAATTCTCTCTATAAGATTATTATATTATTATATTTTTCTGTTTATCAATAAGAATTTTCCTTTTATTAATTGTTTTGAACTTGTAACCAATTAAGTTTATGTAATGTTGTCTTTGATTGATTAAAATCCAGATGCTTTTTGGTCAAATTTCATCCAGGCTGATATATTGATTGCTTTTGGCTCGGCTTTTGGTAACAATCAAATCATTCAATGATTCTTTGAAGGTGAAATCGTATTGCACAGGTTTTCTTCCACTAATAATCCAGGTTGTAATGACTTGCCTTCTTCTTTTCTCAAACAGTACTGTGAGAAATACTCAAATTAACTAATCAATGTGTGTTTGAAATTGATACAACTTTTAAGTTTCAAAATTTCTTCGATCAAAACAAACTGAAATCTAACCTCCTGTCAATGACATTTCCAATGCCAACCCGAAATCTGCAATTCAAAATGTTGCTGAATGAGCCAGTACCAACTTAATTTCGATTTTCCAAAGCCACCCGGGATGTCAATAATTCCTGAATGGACTGTAATAGATTGATTAATGATATAACAACTACTTCTTTCACTTGGCCATTTGAGTACCTGAACTTGTAGTTATTTGGCATAAATGACGATTATATCTCACTCCTTAGTGAAATGCTTTAGATATTGTATATCTGGCACTCAAATGTATTCGGAATTTGTTGAAATTTATTACATTCCTTTCTTTTGCTGAATTCAATATTATCATTCAAAGGATATCTCAAAAACTTTATATAAGTATATAACACTAATAATTTACGTAAAAAATTCAGTATATGCTCTTTGAATAATTTATAAATCCAGTAAGGTAGGTATGTATTATTTTATATTTCCATTTAGGAATTATTCTCATAGAATGGGAATCTTTGAATTAAGGTTGACACTGATCGGATCAAAATTCGTAATAATACACCACAGTATAGGAACTATACAGTGTGGAACAGCCAAATGGAATAAATTCGATAACGTTTTAAGTTTATGTGACGTGATTCCACAATATAACCTCATATTAATATTAACGCCAGATGATATTCTTGAGGTGTATTTTTTATATAATATATACGTACATTATATGTAATTATAAGAGTACTTGTATAGATCTGAGTAATATATCATGAATATGCTATATTTACAAAGCTTTTACATAATATTAGCAATGTAAAATATATATTGCGAATGTTACATATATGATATGTAACTATGTTACACACTAGTAGATATCAGAGTAATATTGTTTTTAGGGATGCTGGAAGATGTATCATATACGTAACTTCAGTAATATAACAATGTTACATATATGATATATGAATAAGTCAAATAATTTCATGGATATATGAAATGTTATGTATCAGATACATTAGTTTTGAGATGTATCAGGTATATACATTAGCAGTCATGCCACTGAACGAGGATGACGTCTTGTCAGACGGAACCGAACAATCAGATAATGAATTCTTCAAGTGTTGCAAATCGAAAAAGTGTGCAAATAAAGTTTGTGTAAATTGTTTGTCCCTCTTTCATGAGAGATGTGCAATCAAAAATCCAAATTTGAAAGTGCTAGAAAACGGAAAACTAATATGTTGTGAAAAACCGGGTAACATTGTTTCGAGTGAAGTGAATGATAAACTAGAGAAGAAAACGTTATTGCTAGAAATTGAATATTTGCGTCAATTACTAGAAGAAACCAGAGACAAAAACAATATTTTGAAGTTGAATAACGAACTTCTAATAAATAGAATAAACACACTCGAAAAAAACAACAAAGAAAATGAAGATAGTGCAGTGAATAATCGCCACATAAACAAAGGCGATGCTTTAACCACAGTTAAGAAAACTGTAACCGGTAACGAGGAAACTCATCTTTACCACCTACAGATGGAGCAACAACACAAGCAGAACAAATTTTACAGCGATATAACAAAGCAGAAATCTAATGAATCAGCTAAAACACCAGCTGTCAGCAACGTCAATAGGAATCGAAATCAAAACAAGCAAACTCAATCTGCGCAGAATACAACAGCTGATGTAAACAACATTGGTACGGGAAACAACGTAGCAGATTCCGACTCAAGCCAATTTATAACATACAGAGAACGTAAATCCAGAAGACAAAGCAACAAAGGCAAAACAATTGGGACGGGAAAAACAAGTGAATTCACTGGCCCTGAAAAAAAAGTGTGGATCTACTTATACCGAATAAATCGAACTGCCACAGAAGAGAAAATAAAAGAATACATTAAAAATACAGAGGGATTTGAAAATGATAACATAACAGTGAAAGAGATACCGACTGCAGAAAACGCTTTACGAAGATACGTAATAACAGCACCATTTAATAAAAAAGAAAATTTGTATAAACCTGAATTCTGGCCAACTGGGGTGGGTGTAAAGAGATTTGACTTTGCAAGGCACAAAGAGTTTTTAACGAATCAAGCCGGGGATTTTTTACTTTGAATACTGGCAAACAACGTGAACCATCCAATAACGTGAGTATTATATCACAGAATGTCCAGTCAATTGGAAATTGCGTAAACGAACTCAACGCTATTTTAAATTCGCATCCAAACTGTCACTACCTAACTGTAACTGAGCATTGGAAGACTGAAGACCAACTGAAAACACATAATTTGGAAAATTTTAATCTGGCAACCTACTTCTGTAGAGATATTGGCCAACATGGAGGAGCTGCAATATATGTCAGAAAGGGAATCAAATACAGTGTGTGCCAAAATTTGAACGCTTTAGCGAAGTGCGGTGTGTTTGAGTGTGCGGCAATAGAGTGTAGTGCAGAAGGTCACATCATCATGAGTATATATAGACCACCTTACAACTCAAACATCGAGGAGTTTTATGGAAGACTGGAAGATACCCTAGAGTTACTGGCTGGAATGGAAAAAACGGCCTTTATAACAGGTGACTTTAATATAGACCTCAAAGACAATAAAAAAGCCATCAATAGAATGAAATCTTTGTTGAGTGCATATTCTTTTGAAATTGTTTTCGATGAGTATACAAGAATCACGTCAAACACTAGAACTTGTATAGACAATGTTTTAACTAATTTTAAGGGTGTTTATTCAAAAAACGTTTTGTACACTTCGATCTCCGATCACTTGGGTTTAGAATTTTCTTTCACAAAAAACATAAGTAACAAAAAATCTCCTCGTCCTAATACCAGAATTTTCTCTGCTAATAATATAAATGTGTTTAAGCTGAAGTTGAAGTCTCAGGACTGGAAAGAAGTATATTTTACTGCTGAAAACAATGTAGATAAACAGTGGAATATTTTTATGGACATTTTTCTGAAACTTTTCTATGAATGTTTTCCTCTTAAATCAGTTCGAGAAAATAAGAAAATGAATGAAGTAATGAATGATCCGGAGGTTGAAGAGTACAAAAACAAGCTGAGTGCTATGCAAACCATCTTAGAGTACCGCCCAGAACTAAAAAAAGACTATGACAACATAAAAAAGAAGTATAATCAATTTCTAGTAAATAAGCGAGCCGATATATGTCATGAAAAAATTACTAAATCAGACAATAAAATGAAAAGTATGTGGGGTATCCACAAAGAATTGGTAGGTAATAATGATTTTCATGTTAATTTGTTTGAAGATGGTTCTAAGGATTTAGCAAACAGATATAACAGTTATTTGTTGAATGCTATTCCAAAGATGCAAAAAAACAACTCGAAGCCACGGGCATCTCGTAACATCCCGGGGAACACGCGATCGCTCTTCTTGACTCCGGTTACAGCGAAAGAGATAATTAAACTCAGTCAGAAATTAAAAAATAAATTCACGAGCGGTGATGATGAAATACCAACTAACCTCATCAAAACATGTATAGAAGAAATTTCTGAGGTGATCAGTTATATTATGAACAACTCTTTTAAACATGGCATCTTCCCAAAACAGCTTAAGCTAGCTACTATAGTTCCAATATACAAGAAGGGCGATCGCGGGTTGTTCGGGAGTTACAGACCGATAAGTATATTACCATCATTTTCTAAGTTATTTGAGAAGGCCATGTCTGATAGGCTGGTGAGTTTCTTAACATCCTTTAATATGCTCAGCAAAAATCAGCATGGTTATGTAAAAGGTCGATCCGTTGAAACAGCCATTTTGGAGTTCACAGAAAACATAATTAAGTCGTTTGAAAAGAATGAAATCCTGCTGGGTATATTTATAGATCTTTCCAAGGCTTTTGACAGTCTTAGTCATAAGAAGTTGTTAGAAAAGTTGGAGAGTTTTGGAATAAGAGGAAATGTGCTGAGGTGGTTCGAGTCATACTTAAGAGATAGGCAACAGAGAACAGCAGTTAAAAAAGAAGGTAAAACAATTAAATCAGACATAAAAATAAACAACACAGGTGTCCCACAAGGAAGTATTTTAGGTCCAATTCTCTTTATCATTTTTATCAACGATATAGAGCGAATATTTGATGCACAAACCATATCTTGCTTCATGACAATATTTGCTGATGATACGAATCTACTTGTGTCTGACTCGAGCTACCCCAGGTTGTTGCAAAAGATGTTTGTCCTACTTGAAAAAATTCAAGACTGGTTTGAAGAAAATGACTTGATTCTGAACGCTGAAAAGACTAAAGTGGTTCTGTTTCGAACCCCCCAACAAAGAATACAAAGACCTGATAAAATTACCATGCTCAGTCAAGACCTAAAACCTGACCAGTGTACTAAATTCTTGGGGGTATTTATCGATGAGCATCTCAATTGGACAGAACAAATAGTAAGACTAAGTAAAAAGTTGAGTTCGATCACTTACAGCTTGAAAACGTTGAGTAAATATCTAAACGAAAAATCCCTGAAAGTCTTTTACTTCGCAAATTTTGAGAGTTTGATGAAATTCGGATTGATTTTTTATGGATCCAGTTCAGAGCTGATTGAAATTTTCCGCGTTCAGAAGAGAGTCATTAGGTGTATTTTCAAGATGAATTACCGCGAATCTTGCAGAGGTATATTTAAACGTAATCGAATAATGACTGTTTACGGGCTCTACATATATGAAATACTCATCTATGTTTTTAAGAACATAGGTGTGTACAGTACTTGTAGCAGCTTTCATAGCTATCAGACCAGACAACTGAATTTGAGCTTTCCACGCCATAAACTCAGCATCACCGAAAAACATCCAACATATGCTTGTATAAAATATTATAATAATTTACCAGTGGACATAAGGAACTGCCAAACATTGAACCTATTCAAGAAAAAACTAAAGAGCTTCCTACTAGACCTAGAGCCTTATTCATTAGATGATTTTTAGGAATACTTTTTTTGACTATTGTTTCATTTTGTGTTACTGTTTCTCGAAAATGATGTAACATGTCTTTGAAATAAATACCAATTATTATTATTATTATTATTATTACCAATTATTATTATACCTCATTTCTTAGGGATGTTATGTAACGGAAAGGCGCATATAACAACATGGTTTGCTGGGATGTAGATTGTTTCAGAAAAGATCTCTTTCAAAAACGTAACAAACGAAAAATGTAAAAAAAATAATAGATACGAAAAACATCCTCTACATAAAATTTTGTATAACTTATTATGCTTCATTTAAGATAAAAATTCACGATAGTTAAAACCAAGTTACATTTAGACATTAATAATAGGTATTAAAAAATATAATATTGTAATAAATTATATTTAAATAAAGAATAAAAATTTTCATTTGACATAAAATGATGGAATGTTAAAATGGCGGATGCATTCCTTTGTCAGATTAAATCTGAATATCAAAAATTTTCATATATATATTACGTATACAACAATCAAATAATGACGATAAGAAAAATAAACAACTTACCCCTTTTTTCAGGGTTTTATGAATAAACTAGAGAATAACAATTAAAACAATTTTGCAGCGATAATTATCGAAAGATGTACTATTACTATTTATTTATGACATGTAGAGATACAAGCATAAAAATGCACCATCAATATTACATGGTAAGTCACAACAGCAGAAATTTACAAATAGGTATATAACATAGGACGTATTTTATACAAACTATTTCATTACATTTCAAGATAAAAATTCCCTCAAGTCGTAAATTGTTTCCTTGAGTAACAAATTTTTCACCTTCCCTTTAAATTGAGCGAATGGAAGCGTTTTAAATTCTTGGGGGAGTCTATTATAAAGTTTAACCGCAGTGTAGTTTGGACCTTGTTGGGTCCTCTTTATCCTGGGGTGAGGTATCACCAGTGAGCTTTTTCCTCGAGTGTTATGTTCATGGTAATTAGAGCCCACTGGATACTGCTTCAGATGTTGGTGCACATAGCTCACTGAGGCAAGTATATAGGCAGATGTTACGGTGAGCAAGCCCTCCCTTTTAAATACCTCCCGACAGCTTTCTGTGCTTTTCATACTGAAAAGTACTCGAATGGCCTTCTTTTGTTGTAGCAGGACTCTTGAAGCATCGCTGCACTGTCCCCAAATTATTATTCCATATAGGGCCTGACTATAGAAACTAGAAGAATATGTGAGTCTTGCCGTCTCCAAATCTGATATCTGCTTCACCCTCCTTATCATGAATATCGCGGTTGACAGTTTTTTACACAAGTTATCTATGTGTAATCCCCAACTAAGAGATTGACTGGAATTCAAGACCAAGGTAAGTCAATGAACAACTATCACGAGCGTTGTTGTGAAACATTATCTTTTGTGTTTTCTTCTCATTCATTTGTAGACCGTTTACTTGGAACCAGTTTTTGGCAGAAATTATCGCCCTATATGTTCTGTCTTCAAGATCTTCCCTTGACTTTGATCTATTCATTAGTCCAGTATCGTCCGCATAGCAAATTATTTTTTCGGTTGCGACGTTGTCATAAATGTCGTTCATATAGAGTATGAACAATATAGGGCCTAATATAGAGCCTTGCGGTACACCAACCTTCAACTCCAACGTACGTTCAAAGAAACCAGAAAAGAAATGATTAGACAGTTTCAAAGTATCGGGTACATATGCACGAAGATACGCATTGGCGTACGCCCAGATTTTCATCAACTGTCTGGCTCAGTCGAATATATAAAATTTGAAATGTAGCACGCTACAATATATCTTGACTACTTTCTCAACATGGGGTCGAGCATTGTCATGGAGTAAAATAAATTCATCTTCTCTCTCGTTGTATTGCGGCGGTTTGTCGATCAATGCTCGGCACAAACGCATTAATTGCGTTCGAAAACGATCGCCTGTGATCGTTTCAGTCATAATACACTACGCCGAGCTGGTCCCACCAAATACTGAGCATGACCTTAGAACGTGAATATTCGGTTTGGCCGTCGACGTGGAAGTATGGCCGGGATGTCCCCATGATTTTATGCGCTTGGGATTATCGTAATGAACTCATTTTTCGTCTCCAGTCCCGATCCGATGCAGAAATCCCTTCCGTTTTTGCCTTGCAAGCAGCTGTTCACAAGAAAACAAACGCCGTTCAAACACCTCCCGGCTTCAACTCGTACGGCACCCAATTTCCTTGTTTCTGAATCATTCCTATGACTTTCAGGCGTTTTGATATGGCTTGTAGTGTCACTCCTAATGATCCTGCCAATTATTGTTTCGTTTGACATGAGTCTTGATCAAGTATTGCCTTCAATTCTGCATCTTCAAAAACCTTCTTTCTTCCACCGCGATGCTGGTCTTCGACATCGAAAGCACCATTCTTGAAGCGCTGAAACCACTCTCGGCACGTTCTTTCACTAATAGCGACCACACCATAGGTATTTGAGAGCATTCTATGAGCCTCAGCTGCAGATTTATTCATACTAAAGCAGAAATTAAAACCTCCCGCAAATGATGAGAATTTGGCTCGTAAGCTGACATGGTTAATCGTGAATAACTTTATGATGCAGTATTCATACTAAAGCAGAAATTAAAACCTCCCGCAAATGATGAGAATTTGGCTCGTAAGCTGACATGGTTAATCGTGAATAACTTTATGATGCAGGGACAAATCGACTAACATGTCGAAAGCGTTATGTTCACAAATACCTAAACTTATTGTATAACATCTACGATATATTTATTTCGACTACCACTTACCGTTACAGCCATCTATTGCAAAACGGCGGAAGCAAAGTTGTACGCCTTATACAGGGTGATTCCGCAGGAGACCGTCAGATTTTAGGAGTAGTTTACACTAGTCAAGCAGTTTGGTTCATGGTTGGGGGCCTTTATTGACAGTCTACAGGGTGATTTGCCCGATTCGACCGATTTTTCTTTTATTTATAACTTTGGTGAGGCTTTATCAATATGGATGATTGATAAGTGCAGATTAAATTTGAAGGATAAAAAAACACCCTGCATATTCCGTTTTCAGAAATTCGCTCTCTGTTTCAGGTTCTACCAAAAGTTTACATTACTGAAGCGTTTTTATTTTTTTTTAGCACTTGTCCAGTTTTCCTAGAAAAAATATGCAGATTTGATTTTTGTTTATGATTTTTTTAACGAAAATGGAAATGAAGCCAAAATGGAATACCAAAGACGATTTTCCAACCGACGTAAACCAAATAAAGGTACTTTTGGACAAGTATTCCATTATTCTAAAGAACATGGGCAATATGGGCAGAGCCCACTCAAAATGAAATTTCCAATCAAATTATTGTACGGGTGTAGGAGGAACCATATATTAGTACTCGTTAAATAAGTACCGAATTAGGAATTTGAGGTTGATGAAATTAGAAGTAGAAAACACCTAGTTGAAAGAATTTTCGAGGAATGTAATATCCTTAAGCAAAATCAATCCCTCATCAGAAGGTCAATTGGAAATTTAATAAAAAGGTCGCGAATATGTATTCAAAAAAGAGGAAATCATTTCGACCATTCTATGTAAATTGGGTTAATTCTTAGTTTTGCCTTTCATAATATGCTTCGAATGATTATTCTGTATTAGTTGTTGTAGATTTTTTGGTTTACGTAGATACGTATAGAGATATTTTCTGGATTAAATGATTTTATACATCAGAATAGGAGTGATTGAAAACGAATTTTGAAAAACTACTTTAGAACTCAGGAAGAGCTTGGCATCATTGGACGATACATTTTTACTATCTAGTTCAGAATATTATCACTGCCTTGGAGCGAAATAACGATATTGTTCATCTTAAAAATTTTCTCCTGGGAAACTGGACGTGTGCCTAAAAAAATAAAAATGCTCCAGTAATGTACACTTATGGTAGAATCTTAAGCAGGTAGTGAATTTTTGAAAACGGAATGTACAGGGTCTATTTTCAACCTGCAAATTCAATATGAACTCATAATCATCACCCAGTATTTTTGAAGAGGTTAAAATTATTGAAAGTAGACAATCATATTGTTCTACACTGAAAATTTCATCAATATTGATCAAGCCATACCAAAGTTATGAATAAAAGAAAAATCGATCAAATGGGACAAATCACCCTGTAGACTCTCAATTAAAGCCCCCAACCATAAACCAAACATTGTTTCAAAACTGCCTTGACTAGTGTAAACTTCTCCTAAAATCTGACGGTCTCCCCCGGAATCACCCTGTAAAAATATTCATATAAATATCTAAATATAAATATTTTTGAGAGGTTAGGCTCGATATCGGTGTAATCTGGGATTTGGTCCCATAGAAAAACTCGAAGCCCATAATGGCGAAGCCCCTCGAAATTTAAGGCTAGGACCGCCCTTGATTTTTCGCCATGGAAAGTTATTTGCATCAAATATTTTCATGTGAGCAAGGGCGAAACGGTATGTTCTAGGAAAAAAATCATATAGAATTCCACACTAGAATTAACATAGTATACCGAGTGAATCGTCTAAAATCAGCTAACGATACAAGGTTTCCGAAAAAAATCTTTAATTTTCTAGACGGATACCCAGTGAAGGATCTACCGGCATAGTGAAGGAGTCCAAGGGGCGGAGCCCCTTCGGCGAGCAGAGCGAGTCTATATGTATCTAAAAACCGCTAATTCATCTTGGTGATTTAATGTTGTCCAGTCCTTGAGCCAAAATTAATGAAATGAGATATCATTGGTCCTCGCACAAACTGGTCGGAATATTTTAACACAAAGCGAACATAAGAGAGCTCAAGAAAATTGGGGTGAAAGAGAAAGATAACTCTTAATTGTACATCGTGCAGGACAGAATTCATCCTTTTTTTCTCTTCATGTTCTGGAAATAAATTGATAATGCGAGCTTAAAGCGAAGTCTGCCGATGCATGCCCACCGAGGCTTCCTCTCATTTCCTATTTTCTTTGTGTTCTGCCGGAGTTATAAATTGTCATTAACGTTTCAAAGGAAACGCGAACAATAATATAATAGGAACATGGGGTTCCAGAGAAAGGGTTGAGCAATTAAAAAAATCATTCATTCATCGACGTCGTTCTCTGGTTTACCCTCATGCAAAAGCTCAAAAACGTCAGGATGGATGTTGAGCCTGGTTCGGATTTGGCTCTTATTCAAGGGACGTCCGTAAATACATATTCTATTGATGAAAAAAAGTCTGCTCAATATTCTCATTGTTTTATTCAAGTTGATATCAAATGACATTCTCGAAATTTCCAACAAACATTTCTAACAAAAATTTTGCAGGAAAAAATGAAGCATACATGATACATACTTTGACATCATGTAAGGATTACAACATATACTAACTGACAAAGAAACTGCAACACCCAGAAGGAGCTGTTTGAATTTTTCTTGGAAAAACATAGGTAGTATAGTCAGGAGTGAATGGAGAATAAAACGAAAGGTTTACAATTTTTTTTTAAATGAATTCGATAATAATGTGTTTGTCCACCGCGATTATCCATACACTCCTCAACACGTCTCGGCATTGATGCAATCTAGTCGGCCCTGGCAAAGATTCACATGGGTCGCTTCGAAAAAGTTTGAACTAAGGTCGGGCATTATCTTGCTGAAATATTGGATTCTCGAGCAGGTTAAGGTAAGGGAGAACATATTGCCTTACTATTTCTTGAAGGTAACGCAGCGCTATCATTTCCCCTCGAATAAAGAATAAAGGTGGCCTACTTGCATGTGCAAAATCACCCCATACCGTAACGCCCACTGTCCGGTGTACATAGCGCTCAACATCAAACTGAGGTTCACGTTTTTCTCCCCGACGTCGTCTTACCCTTCTTCGGCCATCATGTGCACCCAATCGAGATTTATCTGAAAAGACGACCTGATGTCATTCCACATTCCAATGTCGACGTTCTCTGCATCATTGTAATCTGTACGGTGTGTACAACCGTCAGAGGTAACACAAGATGGGGTCGATAATGCTGCAGCGTTGTTCTTCTAACCACTCATCAGTCAAATATCGGGTTGTCGCAAATCGGTCTCTAATAGCCATAAGTCTGAGAAAACGATCTTGAACTTCATTTCTTCTCCTTCGACTTCACGTCCCTACTCTTCTTCAATTTTGGGCATTATCAAATCACGCTTGACAGCATATCATAACAGTAGTTGGATTTCTGTTCCTACTGTTAACGATTTCTTGAAATGACAACCCCGCCTCCCGTAGACCAATATTTTGACCTCTTTCAAATTCACTTAGCTGGCGATGAATTCCGCGTACACGTGCTAGAGGCATTTTTACAACAACTAAACATCGAGTTTGGATCTCCTCGAACAGCGTGTTTCTTGTAAAATTCGAAAATATTCCAAAAGCGACTACAATATTCAAGTAACAACATTGTTTACATGAAAAAACGTTCACGATTCTTTTCTCCAAATTCAATCATTAACTCCATGCTATACTATTCATGTTTTACCAAAAAAAAAAAATAAATTGTAATTTAAACAGCTCCTTCTGGGTGTTGCAGTTAATCAATCATTCATTAGAATTTTGATTCATGAGAAATACATCACAGAAAAAAAAGTCAGTTAGTACATTTACCTTTCGCGTGATCTCTTAGGCCCAGTTTCACCAAACAGCACTTGATCCCAGATTGATTGAACTCCGCTTGTTACTAAAGCAGGCTTAACAGTGTTTTCTGTTTCACCATGCATCAACCAGTCCGAAGATGATCGCGATTAAATAGTCAAACCATTTGGCAACGTTGTGAACAAAAAGTTATATAGTGTTCTGTATCGTATTAGCAGTGATGACCACCATTGGCGCTAGGTGTCAGGTGTCATTCATTCATATGATAACTCATAACATTTCAAATCATTTGTCATCTTGTAAAGAAAAAACAAAGTTAATTTTTGCCGAAAATGTCGAGTGATGTGCTTCGAAATGTCTGAAACTTGCAGAAGATAGAAAGAAATTATCCCATTTCACAAAACCACACATTCTGGAAAAAAAACTATATAAGTAATTTTATTAACTTATTTATTTTTATTAACAAGTTCAACTGCTTCTTAAATAATATTTCAATCAAACATATCAATAAATTATTCTTTGCAATAAATTTCATAAAACACAAAAACAAAGTTTACGTGTATTTTAAATGGGAAATATTGAGCCTATACATATAGTCATATTTTGATAAAATTGACCCAAAAATTAGGAATTTCCGGAAAAATAATTACATAGACAAGAGTTCCATACTGATAAATAATTATTAATCTCAACTTGAAAGGTTATAATCCTCCAAAAATGGCCGATTAGTACTAAATTGCGATTGGTCGATTAAATGGCGCTTTGGAGTGTGGTGAAACGCTACATTACATTAATCGTGATCTAAGGCCTCACTTAAGAGCCAAGTCAAGATTAAAGCATTTGGTGAAACTGGGCCTTACAGAACTTGATCCTTGTACTTTAGGTAATTTTGAAGGACTCGTCGGTGAATTTTGGGCAGTATCTCTCCAATAACTTGACGGTTTTCAGATCGTCAATAGTCTGACGATTATTGCCATAAATACGATCATAATTTGGCTGTAACGATGGTAGTTGACGGTTTGAGTAACACCTACTTTATTTTCAAAGAAGTACGGAAAAATCACACGACCAGAACAAATTGCACACCACTAGTACGAGAGCTAGCAACGTCGGGAAAACAAGCATTTCAGGTAGGCTAGTTTTTAGATATGCTATCTCTCTCACTCCCCCGGACGTCATACGGGCTATCTGGCTGGCGGTAGTGGTTGCGTTCATCAGTGCGCATCCTACCTGTACAGGTAAAATATCGATTTTTCAAATCATTTTAAGAAGTTTTTTTTTTTTTATTATTTTTATTGAATTTTTCGCAACATGAATATATTATTGCCAGATATTTTTATCGTTGTTTAAATTGTGCCAGACGCTAATTTTGAATTGAAAAAAAAATTTTTTTCAAAATATTTCAGTATGGCTGAAATTTTTATATGATGTTATTTAAGTATCTAAAAACCTAAAATTAATTTGCCAAACAATAATTCGATTGTTAAACCTTCAGCCAGACCGATCTAAAAGTAAAAAGTGATGTGGTACCATTTTGCTTGGTATAGGAATAGTTGTCGAATAAATTACAGAGAAAGAATTAAAAACTATTGAATTAATTGTGGATTTATTTTTGTGCAAAATTAAGGTAATAATCTATCTCAAGGATGAAAGTAAACAAAAATTATATTTTTTAATCCATAATTGTGTCACAAAAAACGGAGGCATCTTGATAATTATCATCATCTTCATCACTACTGTCATTTTCATTGCCATCGTCGTCTTTTGGATTATCATCGTCTTGTAATAAGCTATTATCTGTAAAAGAATGAAAAATTTTATAATCTTTCGGCAAAGAAAGTTATTAGTATTTTATTTTCAATTTTTACCTTTAATGATAATGTCGGCAACTAATGATGGTAACTGCTCTCCAACAAACCAGATAAAATCATATTTATCGTCATTTATGGTCCAGCCAGAAGCTTGAGGTGATAGAGATGTTGGGTGTTGTAAATGAGCATTTCTCCAAAACTTTGTAACGTAACGAATTCGTAGTAAATGCTGATACAATTCAGCTTTGCATGGTGGTAGGCTTGATGGATCAAAATTACGAAATTTTTTTTCAAAATTATCATCTGATTTTTTAGACCGATAAGTGTTTGAAAACAGATGAAACCGAACTTCATTGACGTTCCAAGAATCACGAGCTCCGTAAATGTGACAAATAAACTTTTCTAAGATCCTAAATGTCTCATCCAGCAATTCTTCATCATCTGTTATAATATTTTGACAGGCTAATTGATACTCTTCTGACTGCTCTAACAGTTTAAAAGGTCGAA